>NW_022589705.1:15887940-16140003 GCF_004348235.1 Phoca vitulina
TATCTTCTTTTTTTTTTTTTTTTAACATATAATGTATTATTTGTTTCAGAGGAGCTGGTTCTTTGAAAGAATTAATCAGATTGATAAACCCCTGGCCAGACTTATCAAAAAGAAAAGAGAAATGACCCAAATAAATAAAATCATGAATGAAAGAGGAGAGATCACAACCAACACCAAAGAAATACAATTATAAGAACATATTATAAGCAACTATATGCTAGCAAATTAGATAACCTGGAAGAAATGGATGCATTCCCAGAGATGTATAAACTACCAAAACTGAACCAGGAAGAAATACAAAACCTGAACAGACCTATAACCACTAAGGAAATTGAAGCAGTGATCAAAAATCTCCCAACAAACAAGAGCCCAGAGCCTAATCTTTGAGAGTTTTATCAGAGCCTAACCAACTATTGACCTGGGGGAAGAGCAATGTGTTTGTTTTGCAATCCATTTGGATCTTATAATCCTTTCAGGACAATGACAGAGGTTAAAATGGAGAGAAAAATCCTAAATTAATTACAAATCAGACTGCATAGCAGCAAAACAATGTGGAAGGGTAGAGGACCAAATAGCTAAAATGTCAAATGCCTCAAAAGTGCCTGAGTTTTCATGCAAGGATCTCTAAGCAGTGGCTGTGAAACAAAGAGAAAATGAACTTCACCTACTGACGCTAAAGTGTGGAAAGCTCTGAGACTCAATTTCAGTCAGGCCAAGAGAAGTGGATATGTTGTGAACTTGAGAATGAAGGGGAGTTCCTTTATCATGAGTACAGGGTTCATAAGAGCATAGTGCAGAGACTATGAAGAAGAGCTGTTAGAGGTTATGCAAAGACATGTATAATGTTCATAGAGAACTATGAGTACAGATTGGAAAATGAAGAGAGGATACAGGAATATGGAGTGCAGACAGTCAAAGGTTTGCAGACAGCTGCAAGATTTTAGAAGAGACGGTCTCAGTGATCCCCTGGTGTACGGGGGTATCAGTGGCAAGGTCTCTAAAGGTCTTGGGGAAGACAAATACTCACTTTTTCAGTCTTCTTTAAACTTATGGTTGATCTTGTGAGAAATAAACATGTGTCAGCTTGAGGTGTTTGGGAAAGTTTTTTTCTTTTCTTTTCTTTTTTTCCTTTTCTTTCTTTTCTTTTTCCTTTCCTTTCCTTCCTTTCTTTTTTCCTTTCTGTACTTTCTTTTCCTTTCTTTTTTTTTTTTTTTTTTTGATAAAAAGAAACAGACTTTACTGACCTTCAGGCTGAGTTCCAACAGCTATATTTTGACTTTGAGGGAAAGAACTTGACATCCTTAACTGAACTGCTGACCTAATCTCAACAGCCACCTACCTTTGCCATGTGATAAACAAACAAGAAAGTATTTTCTTTAATTTAAGTGGTTGTAGTTCAGTTTTCTGTTATTTGCAACCTGAGGCAATTCTATGTGATATAACTTTCATGCTCTTCTCAGGGAGAATTAATTGTTCCCCTTTGTATCTTTTCACTGCATATAATTTCTTTCCCACCCATATTGTTATTTATCTTCCTCTCACATAGACTGGACATTCTTTGAAGGTAAAAATGCCCTTATGTTTATATTTGTGTTGTAAGTTCTTCTCACAATATCTGGTACATAATTATAGGTAATAGATAATGTTAAATAACAGATGAATGGTGAGTCTAGTGGAAACCTATAGTTTTTTCTGCCCAAGAATCACTTCTGAGCTGGGCGCCTGGGTGGCTCAGTAGGTTAAGTGTCTGCTTTCAGCTCAGGTTGTGATCTCAGGGTCCTGTAATTGAGTCCCACATCAGGCTTCCTGCTCTATGGGGAGCCTTCTTCTCCCTTTGCTTCTCTTTCTCTCTCTCTGTCTCTGTCTCTGTCTGTCTCTCTCTCTGTGCCTGTCTCTCATGAATAAATAAATAAAATCTTTGAAAAAAAATCACTTCTGGGAATTATCTTTGCTCTCATATGTACATGGCCACTATGAAAGTCATTCTACTAAATTTAAAGAAAAAAATCTTGATCCCAGTTCACAGAAGACTGATTCAGAGATGGAGCTCTCCATATTACTGTGTCTGTTGCAGTCTTTTCCTGGGCATTTGTAATACAGAACTACGAATCATGGAAGCAGCATCGTACTATTGACAATACCTCAGTGGTACAAGTAATGTTTGTTTTTTTTTTATTTTTGTTTTTGTTTTGTTTGCTAAGGACAAGAATTTACTCTAATTACCATGTTCAGCAATGCTTCCTTGATCAATTTCTCATTGGATTCAGGAAGATACTGATGAATTTCTTTGTCAGTAATTACTTTAAATGTAAATGATTAAATTTACCTATCAAAACAGAAATTGACAGAATGAATTTTTTTTTTAAAAGATTCAATGATATGTTGTCTACAAGAGACTTACTTTAAATCCAAAGACACAAATAGGTTGAAAATAAAATAATGGTAGTCAGTTTGGACTGGTATAACAAGTTACCATTGACTGGGTGGTTTAAACAACAGTTATTTCTCACAGTTCTAGAACCTGAATTTTTCAAGATCAAGTTTCTTGGCAAACCTGGTGTCTGGTGAGGTCTTACTTCCTGGTTTGCACATGGCTATATAGATATAGATATAGACATAGATATAGATATATAGATATATAGATAGATCTTCATATGGCAGAGAAAAAGGAAAAAAAGCTCTTGTGTCTCTTCTTATAAGAGCACTAATGTCAATCATGAGGGGCTCACCGATATTGCCATCACATTGGGGGTTGGAATTTCAACATACGAATTTTGTGGCAGACACAAACAGTCCAGAAGAGGTGGCAAAAAGATAATACAGGCCAACACTAAACAAAAGAGAGCTTGAATGTCTATACTATTAACAGATACAATAAACTACAAGCTAAAAATTGTTACAAGAGATAAAGGAAGAAATTATATATGAATAAAAGGATGAATTCATCAAGAGATATAATAATTACAAGCATACAAACAAAACAGTAGAGTCTCAAAATATATGTCACAAATAATAACATAATTGAAAGGAAATATACAGTCCTGCAATAATAGTTGGGAGACATTAATAACCCACTTTCAATAATGGATAGAGCCTCTAGACAAAAGACCAAAGAAAATAGAGACTTTGACCAAAATTATAAACTGACTAGGCCTAAAAGACATAAAAAGCATTCTACCCAACAAAACACAGTACATACTCTTCTCAAGTGCACATGAAGCATTCTTCAGGATAAAACATTTTTTAGGCCACAAAACAAACCTCAATAAATTTTAGAAGATTGATAGCATATAAAGTATCTTCTTGGAATACAACGAGATGAAGCTAGAAATCAATAACAGAAGGAAAAGTGGAACATTTACAAACATGTGGAAATTAAACAACACATTTTTTAAAAAGATTTATTTATTTATTTATTTGAGAGAGAGAGAGAGTGGGGGAAAGTGCAGAGGGAGAGAATCTCAAGCAAACTCCCCTCTAAGCATGGAGACTGACACGGGGCTTGATCTCAGAATCCATGAGATCATGACCTGAGCCAAAATCATGAGTTGGTCACTTAACCACTGAGCCACCCAGGCGACCCTAAACAACATATTCTTAACAAGCAATTGGGTCAAAAGAAGGTATCATAGAGAAAATAAGGAAATACTTATAGACTTATGAAAACAAAACAGAATATTCCAATATTTGTGGTATAGTGAAAACAATGCTCTGAGGGGAATTTATAGCAGTAAACAGCATACTTTATAAAAGAAGAAAGATCACAAATCGATAACATAACATCCTAAAGAATTAGAAAAAAGAATAAACTAAACCAAAAGCTAGCAGAAGGAATGAAATAATAAAGACTAGAATGGAGATAATAGAGAATAGAAAAAACAGTAGAAAGAATCAGCGGAACCAAAAGTTGGTTCTTTAGAAAGATCAACAAAATAGACAGACTTTAGCTAGAATGACAGAGGGAAAAAAAAGATGCAAATAACTAAAATTTGAGATGAAAGCCAGGAATATTAGTACCGGTTTTATAGAAATAGAAAAGGCTTATAATATAATACTATAGGAAAATTTATGCCAATGAATTAAATAACCTAAATGAAATAGATAAATTCTTAGAAACACACAAATTACCTAAACAACAAATAGAAAATCTGAATAGATCCATAAAAAGTAAAAAGATTGTAAAAGATCCATAAAAAGTAGATCCATAAAAAGTAAAAGATCCATAAAAAGTAATGAAAGCATTCAAGAATGAAAAGTCAATGATCTGATGGCTTTGATGGTGAAATCATCAAACATTTAAAGAATACGCAGTAATTTTTCCCCAACTATTCAAAAAATAGAAAAGAAGGGAGCACTTTATAACTGATTCTACAAGGGAAGCTTTATCCTGATACCAAAGCCAGGCAATGACACCATAAGCAAAGAAAACTACAAAGCAATATTCCTTATGAATATAGATGCAAAATCCTTGACAGAATACTAGCAAACCTAATCCCATAGTGTATTAAAAAGATCATACACAATGACCAAATGGACGTTATCCCAAGAATATAGGGTAGTTAACCTAACAAAATCAATCAAGGTAATAAACCATATTAATAGATCAAAATTAAAAAATCACATGATCATCTCAACTGACAGAGGAAGAATTCAACAAAATCCATAATTTTATTATAAAAATAATCAGAAAACTGAAAATGGAGAATTTCTTCAACATGATTAAGGGCATTTATATAACAAACATCATACTCAAGGGTGAAAGACTCAAAACTTTCTACCTAACATCAGAAACAAGACAAGGATGACTGGTTTCACTGATGCTATACAACATTTTACTGAAAGTTACAGCCAGAGCAACTAGGCGGTCAAAAATGACATAAAAATAAAAGACATCCAAATTGGAAAGAAAGAAGTAAAACTAACTCTATCCACAGATAACATGGATCTATATATAGAAAACTCTAAAGAATCTACAAAGAAACTACTAGAACTAATAAGGGAATTTAAAGTTCGCAAGGTCCAAGATCAGCACACAAAAATTAGTTGTACACACCAGCTATGAACAATCCAAAAGGAAATTAAGATATAAATTCCATTTACGACATCCAAAAATAATAAAATACCTATCAATAATTTAACTAAGGAGATGATAGAGTTGAATACTAAAAACTACAAAATATTGTATTTTTCAATATTGTACTTTTCTGAAAGAGATTAAAGAAAATCTACATAAATAGAAAGATATACCATGTCCACGGATCTTAACATTTTTAAATAGTAATGTTTCCCGTGATCTATAGATACAGTTCAATCCCTATCAATGGCAATGGTCTCTTTGCCAAATGGAAAAGTCGGACCTCTGATTCGTATAGAATTGCAAGGGGCCCTAAATAGCCAAAACAATATTGAAAAAGCAAAGTTGGAGACTCATACTTTACAACTTCAAAACTTACTACGAAGTTACAGTAAACAATGCAATGTGGTACTGGCAAAGGCATAGACATATTGACCAGTGGAATAAAACTGAAATCCAGAAATAAACCCATATTTATTAATTTGACAAAGATGCCAAGACGCTTCGTGGGAAAATAATAGTCTCTTCAACAAATGGTGCTGAAACAACTGGATATCCACATGCAAAAAATAAAGTTGGGATCCTACCCCATATCATATACAAAACACTGATTCAAAATAGATTGACAAAGCTCTTAGATAAAAACATAGGGATAAGTCTGTATGATTTTGCCAAAGGATTCTTAGATATGACATCAAAATCATTAAGAACAAAAGGAAAAATAGATAAATTAGACTTCATGAGAACAAAAACCTCTGTGTCTCCAAAGACACATTATAAAGAAAGTGAAAAGACAACCTACAGAATAAAAGAAAATATCTGCATATCATATATCTGACAAGAGTCTCCTATAGACTATATAAGGAACACTTATATCTCAACAACAAAGACAGACAAACTATTTAAAAATTGGTGAATGACTTAAGTAAGCAATCCTTCTAAGAATATTTACAAATTGCTAACAGGTACATGAAAAATACTTAACATCATCAGTCATTAGGGAAATGCAAATCCAAACTACAGTGACATATCACTTCATAACTACTAGAATGGATATGATAATAAAAAATGAAAACAAGTGTTGGTGATAAAGTGGAGTAATTAGAACCAACCCTCATACTTTGCTGGTGGGAACATTAACTTTTTAGCTGCTATGGAAAATGGTTGGGTAGTTCTCAGAAAGTAAAACACAGAATTCTTACATAACCCCACAATTCTGTTCCTAAATACATACCCAAAAGAATTGAAACAGGTACTACAACAAATAGATGTACACACATATTCATAGCAGCACTATTTACAATAGCCAAAAGGTGGAAATAACCCAAATGTCTATCAGGAGATAAATGGATAAACAGATTGTGATGTATACATTATTTGGCCATAAAAATAAATGAAATACTGATACATACTACAATGTGGGTGAACCTTAAAATATTATGATAAGTGAAAGAAACTAGACATACAAGATCTTGTATGATTTATTTATATAAAATTATCTAGAAGAGTTAAATCTATAGAAAGAAAGCATGTTTGTGTTTGCCATGAGCTGGGGAGATGGGAGGATAAGGAATACATGTTTAATGAGTATGGGCTGTCCTTTTGGAATGAAGAAAATAATTTGGAGCTATATAGAAGTGGTGGTTGCACAACATTGTGATTGTGCTAAATGCCACTGAATTGTTCAGTTTAAAATGGTCAATTCTGTGTTATAGAAATTTCACTTAAGTTTAAAACAATCTCACACTATTTGGTAAACTTTTTTTCCTTTCTTCTTGCTGTAGTAAGATGGCTCAGATTATGCCAGCAAAACAATATGTCTCAAAAACTAAAATGTATTTACTTAACAGAAAGTACTTTAGAAGAAACAGAAAATAGTGCCAAAAATTTGGAGAAAAAGAAATTCAAACAAATTGCACAGCACTAGGTTTCTGCTGAAGGAAAGTACAGATGTTTCTAACATTTCTCAGGTTATGATTATGTTACAATCTGCCTCAATAATAAAACTGAAAGGACTATTTTTTTGCATGTGGCCAGTAAAAGAAAGATGTACTGGAGATGATTTAAAAGAATCTTTAATAAAAATAATGTTTCTTGGAAAAACAGTGTAAGTATAACCATTTTAGTGTGCCTGCTTTGAAAGCAATAAACAAAAGATAATTTTGAAGTTATGTTCAGCAATATTACTACATGAAATATTCATTTTCAAAATTATTCACAGGCAAACCACTGCAGTAAAGCAGTTGTAGCTGAAAAGACACAAAGATGTCATCAATGCAGATAATTTCAATTTAAAAAAGACTTTTAAAATATAGCCAACTGTAAAATATGTCATCTCTTCCCCTCTTTTGTTTGCAATGTATGCAAAGCAAATATTTTGATTCATCTAAACATGAAAGGGTAAGAAAACAATAGCTCACCTGTTTTTATAAATAATGTTTTATTATAACACATACAAAATATAGTTGATTTATTATAATACTTCATATGTGATGGGGAGTGATCATAAAAATATCTGGTGGCAAATTATTTAAAAGAATTGTGAACACAATTAAATTACACATTTTTTTATGTTATCGCCCCTAAAATTTAGATTTACCAAATCTTTTTTAAGATTTTTTAAGATTTTATTTATTTATGTGAGAGAGAAAATGCACAAGCTGGGGGAGAGGGGTGCAGGGAACCCACCACTATGGGGCTCAATCCCAGGACCTTGAGAACATGACCTGAGCCAAAGGCACATGCTTAACCAACTGAGCCACCAAGGTAAAAAAAAATTACCAAACTTTTAAAGATTATAAAGTGGATGTCAGTATTGCCCAACCTAATAAATAATTAATTATTTTTTGCCCACTTCACTTCAAGGTAAAGATGACATTTTAACAATGACTAAAAAACGCTGTAACTATTGAATAGAAAATTATGCTATGGAGAAAGTGTTTTGAAAACATATGTATGGAAATGTTTCTGTCATGCAGTCAGTGCCAAAGCCCACCTGTGTTACCTTCAAAACTTTCATATCTGCATTCATCAGAAATGGAAATATATTTTTTTAACTATCTAAAATCTTTCAAGTAAGGATTTTCAGTGAATTTGAAGTTATTTTTAAAAACATTTAGAAAGGGCGCCTGGGTGGCTCAGTTGGTTAAGCGACTGCCTTCGGCTCAGGTCATGATCCTGGAGTCCCAGGATCGAGTCCCGCATCGGGCTCCCTGCTCGGCAGGGAGTCTGCTTCTCCCTCTGACCCTCCCCCCTCTCATGTGTTCTCTCTCATTCTCTCTCTCTCAAATAAATAAATAAAATCTTTAAAAAAAAAAAAAAACATTTAGATGCATAACACTTTCTGAAATTTGCAAGAACATTGCTGAGTTCAAGAAAAACATTCACCTAAGTCATGGGCAGAGTGGAAGAGTAAATATCATTAATACTTAGAGTAGACTCTTTCCACTTACAGCAATTAAAATAAAGTATCAAGATAATTAAATCTAGAACCATATATTTTATATTTTATGAAGTAACTTATAAAGTCAACATTTTAAAAAATAATGAATTTGTTTCTATCATATGCCTCTCACTGACAATACTGTTAATATTTTATAGTTTAGAGAGACCAAATATCAATATAATGGTAATGAGGTGACATTAGCAAGATAATAGTACAAGAAGTCCCAGCCCTCATTCCTCCACAGAAACACTGATACAACAATTATATTTGGGCCAAAATGGCTTTAAGTGAAATCCAGAATACAGTTAAGAAGTTGCAGTACCTCTAGAACATAAGGCTGTAAAAAGTCACACCAAGATATATAAGAAGAGCACATTCACTTTGCCTGAATTAGTTCTTCTCTCAAACCAGTTAGCTCTGTGCCAAGAAGATCGCCTTGGCCTGTGACCTCTCCCTCAAGGACAAAGTGAGAGTGGGATGTGTTCCTTACTCTCTGGCCTCCTGGCTTTACCATGTGCTCCTCTGAAGGGCTGGTTTCTATTTCACCTCATACTGAGCATTGAAAGATCAGCAGAGCTTAGATACCTGGGACAGCGAGGAACAAAGAGAGAGAAGTGGATTTCCTCATAGAGCAAACACTGCTCAGTAAGACTGGGTAGAGCTGAAGAGCAGAGGCCTTCCCTCTCAAAGGAAGGGAGACAGTAAAGTGATTCTCGCCCCAGCCTTTTAGTGTGCTCCTTCAGTGGCTGGTTTTGATCTCACCTCACTGTAAGTGCTGAAGGACTGGCAGAACCTGAGCACCTGGCACAGCTAGCAACAAAGGAAAGAAAACGGCATCCTCCTACAGCTGGCACTGCTCTGTGAGCTTGGGAATAGGTGCCATGTCTTCAAATGAGCAGATACCAATGCAATTCTACAAGGAACATGAAGAAGCAGGAAAATATGCCACAATCAAAGGGAAAAAAATCAATCTCCTATAACTGACCCAAAATAAATGAAGATTTATGAATTACCGGATGAACAATTCAAGCTGATGGCCTAAAAGTAGTTCAGTGAGTTATAAGAAAACCCTGACAGACAATTAAATAAAATCAGGAAAATGATACATGAACAAAATGAGAATATCAACAAAGAGACATAAACCCTAATTTAAAAAAAAAAATAGAAATAGTGGAGCTGAAAAATACAATAATTGAATTTAAAAATTCACTAGCGAATTTCAACAGACTGGTACAAACAGAAGGAAAAAATCTCAAGCTTGAAGGCAAGTCATTTAAAATTATCCAGTCAGAGGAGCAAAAAGAAAAAAAGAATGAAAAGTAATGAAGAAAATATGAGAGGTTTTTAGGATCAGTAAGTAAACTAATATATACATTATAGGATTCCCAAAGGGGAAAAAAGAGAAAGAGAAAAGGGAAAAAAGTCTATTTAAAGAAGTAATAGATGGAAACTCCCCAAATTTGGGGAGGGAAATAGACATCCAGATTTATGAAGTTCAGACAGACTGAATTTAAGAGGTCTACACCAAAACACATTAAATCAAATTGTCAAAAATCAAAGAGAGAATTTTTAAAGCAGCAAGAGAAAAGTGATTCATTATTACAAGGAAGTCCCCATAAGCCTATTGGCAGCTTTCCTAGCAGAAATCTTACTGGCCAGGAGAAAGTGGGACGATACCGTCCAAGTGCTGACAAAAAAACTGCCACCTAAGGTTGCAATACCTGGCAATGTTGTTCTTCAGAAATGAAGAAGAAATAAAAATGTTCCCAAACAAAAGCTGAGGGAGTTCATCACCACTAGACCTACCTTACATAAAATGCTGAAGGGTTTTCTTCAAGTTGAAACAAAAAGACATTAATTATTAACATGAAGGCATAGGAAAGGATAAAGTAACTGGTGAAGACAAATATATACAAATATATAATCAATTCAGAATGCTGTAACTCACCTTTAACTCTAGTATAAAAGTTAAAAGACAAAATAATAACTATAATAATAATGACTAGTTAATGGAAACAGAATATGAAATATGCAAATAGCAACATCAATAACATAAAGTATGATTGGGGAATAAAAGGATATAGTTTTTGTATGCGAGTGAATTTAAGTTGTTATTGGCTTTAAAAATACTGTTCTAAATATGAGATTCATGTATTCCCATGTGTGATATTGTGATTAATAATAGGAAATATATATTTTGTCTTAATCCTCTTTTCTGGCACAAAGCTCATAAAACCCTTAGAATTTCCTAAGGTGATGAGCACCATAAAGGTAACTTTTGTTATGCTAATGAGATGACTTTTGGAACTTATCTAAGGATGGGGGCTCATTGCCAGGGGAGTTAGCCATGTGATTAGAGGTTGGAACTTTAATCCCACTCCCCGACCTCTGGGGAAGGGAGAAGGGGCGGTAGATTTAGTTCAATCACTGGTAGTTAATGATTTAATCAATCATGCCTACATAATGAAGCTTCCATAAAAACCCAAAACCTACAAGAAAAAAAGAGCTTCTAGGATGATGAACATGTGGTGGTGCTAGGGAGTGGTACACGTGGAGAGGGCCTGGAAACTCCACACCCTTTCCCCATATCTTGCCCTGTGCATCCTCTCCATCTGGCTGTTTCTGAGTTACATTCTTTTATAATAAACTGGTGATCTTGTAAGTAAAAAAAAAAAAAAAAAATTATTGCAAGTTCTGTGAGTTGCTTTAGCAAATTAATTAAACCAAAGGAGGGTGTCACTGGAACCTCCAATCTATAGCTAGTCAGTGAAAAGCACAGATAATAACCTGGACTTGTGACTGGCACCTGAAGTGAGGGGGGTGGGTGGGTAAAGTCTTATAGGACTAAGGCTTTAACCTGTGGGATCTGATGCTATCTCCAGGTAATGTCAGAATTGAACTGAATTATAAAACTTTGAGCTGGTGTCAGAAAATAGCTTGTGGATATGTGGGAACCCTCCCTCACCCACCCACACACACTTTGGAGTTGGGTCCAGAAACCCCTTTACCATAATAATTACACACAAAAAAATTTACAGTAGGTACCCAAAAGATAAGGAGAAAGGAATGAAAGCCTATCATTATAAAAAATTTTCAAGTCACAAAAGAAGAATAGCAAGAGAGGAAAAAAGGAACAAAAGAACTACAAAACAGATATAAAACAATAAATAAAAGAGCAATAGCCCTTAACTATCAATAATTACTTTAAATGTAAATGGATTGGATTCCCTAATCAAAGGACCTAGAGCAGCTGCATGGATAAAAAAACAAGATCCAATCGCATGCTGTCTACAAGAGACTTACTTTAGCTTTAAGGATGCACATAAACTGAAAGTGAAGGGATGAATAAAGATATTCCATGTAAATGGTAATCTAAAGAGAGCAAAGGTGGGGTGTCTGGGTGGCTCAGTGGGTTAAGCATCTGCCTTTGGCTCAGGTCATGATCCAGGGTCCTGGGATTGAGCCCCATATTGGGCACCCTGCTCAGCAGGGGGTCTATCTCTCCCTCTCCTCCCTACTCATGCTCTCCCTCACTCTTTCTTTCTCTTAAGTAAATAAATAAAATCTTTAAAAAAAAATAGAGAGCAAGGGTGGCTATACTTCTATCAGACGAAATAAATTTTAAGTAAAAAATTTGTCACAAGAGATCAAGAAGGCTATTACATAGTGATAAAAGAGTCAATTTACTAGAAAGATATTAAAATTATAAATATATATGCACCCAACTTCAGAGCACCTAATATATAAAGCAAATAGTAACAGACCTGAAGGGAGGAATAAACAGGAATACAATAATAGTGGGATTTTTTTTATTATTTACAATAACGGTATTATTTTTGTGTTATATTATATTTTAATAAAACTATTTAAAATATTATTGAAGGAGACTTCAATATTCCACACTCAACAATGGATAAATCAACCAGACAGAAAATCAATAAGGAACCACAGAGTCAAACAACACTGTAGACCAGACATGTACAGACTGTTCCATACAACAGCATCACAATACACATTCTCCTTGAGTACACACAGAACATTATCAAGGAGAGTTCACATGTTAGGCCACAAAACAAGTGTTAAAATGTTTAAGAAAATTGAAGTCATATTAAGTATCTTTTCCAACCACAGTGGCATGAAACTAGAAATCAGTAGCAGGAGAAAAATTGGGAAATTCACAAATATGTGGAAATTAAATAACACATTTCCGAAGAACCAACTGGCCAGAGAAAAAATTAAAAAGGAAATAAATATTTTGAGACACATTAAAATGAAAAACACTTTACTAAAATGTATGGGATGCAGCAAAAGCAGTACTAAGAGGGAAGTTTGTAATGATAAAAACCTACATTAAGAAGGAAAAAAAAAAAAAAAGGAGGGTTGCCTGGGTGGCTCAGTCGGTTAAGTTTCTGCCTTCAGCTTAGGTCATGATCCCAGGATCCTGGGATCGAGCCTTGCTCGGGATCCCGGCTCAGAGGAGAGCCTGTTTCTCCCTCTCCCTCTACTGCTCCCCCTGCTTGTGTTCTCTCTCTGTGTCAAATAAGTAAATAAAATCTTTTTTTTTAAAAAAGATGCCAAATAAAAAAATCTACATCTCAAGGAACAAGAAAAAGAAGAACAAACTAAGCCCAAAGATAGTAGAAGGAAAGAAATAATAAAAGAGCAGAAATAAGTGAAAAACAGACTAGGAAGACAACAGAAAAAAATCAATGAAACTGGGGAAAAAAGAAAGAAGACTAAAAATTATAAATGAGAAAGGACATTACAACTGATACTACAAAAATTCATGAGAGAATATGATGAACATTATATGCCAACAAACTGGATAACTTAGAAGGAGAGGATAAATTCCTAGAAACATACAATCAGCAATGAATGAACCATGAAGAAGTGTAAGATAAAAACAGACCACTAAGTAAGGAGATTGAATCAGTAATCAAAAACGTCCCAACAAAGAAAAGCTTAGGTTCAGATAGCTACACTGGGAAATCTACCAAATATTTAAAGAAAAATAAATGCTAGTCTTTCCAAAAAATTGAAGAGGAGGGAATTCACAAAACTGGCATCACCCTGACACCAAAGTCAAACAATAATACTACAAGAAAAGAAAATTATAGGCCAATATTCCTGATGAATATAGATGGGAAAATATTCAACAAAATTCTAGCAACCAAATTCAACAGCACAGTAGAAGGATCATACACCATGATCAGGTGGAATTTATCCCTTGGATGAAATGTTCAACATATGCAAATGAATAAATGTGATGCACCTCATTAACAGAATGAAAGATATAAATCATTTGATCATCTCAAAAGATGTGAAAAAAGCATTTGACAAAATTCAACATCCATCCATGATTAAAATCTCTCAACATATTGAGGATAGAGGGAACTTACCTAACATATTAAAGGCCATATAATGGGGGCACCTGGGTGGCTCAGTCGTTAAACATCTGCCTTCAGCTCAGGTCATGATCCCAGGGTCCTGGGATCGAGCCCCGCATTGGGCTCCCTGCTCCGTGGGAAGCCTGCTTCTCCCTCTCCCACTCCCCCTGCTTGTGTTCCCTCTCTGACTGTGTCTCTCTCTGTCAAATAAATAAATAAAATCTTAAAAAAAAAAAAAAGGCCATATATGACAAGTTCATAGCTAACACCAGAGTCAATAGTGAAAAGCTGATATCTTTTCCTCTAAGATCAAGAACAAGGCAAAGCTGTCCACTATTGCCACTTCTATTCAACACAGTACTGAGAGTCATAGCCAGAGCAATTTTGTAAGAAAAAAAAAGGGGTGGCATCCAAATCAGAAAGGAGGAAGTAAAAATGTCTGTGTCTGTTTGTAGACAATATGATGTCATATATAGAAAACTCTAAAACTCCATTAAAAGTCTGTCAGAACTAATAAGTTAATTCAGTAAGATTGCAGGATACAGAATCAACATACTAAAATCAGTTGTGTTTCTATACAACAATGAACTATCGAAAAAGAAATTAAGAAAACAATCCCATTTAAAGTAGTATCAGAAACAATTAAATACTTTGGAATAAACTTAACCAAAGAGATAAAATATTTTAAGTTGAAAATTATAATACATTAATAAGAAATTATGGAAAACACAAATAATGGAAAGACATCCATGCTCATGATTGTTAAAATGCCATACTACCCAAAGCAATCTACAGTTTCAATGATATTTCCATCAAAATTCCAATGGCATTTTTACTGAAATAGGAAAAATAGGCTTAAAATTCATATGGAACTACAAAAGATCCAAATAGCCAGTGATCTTGAAGAGGAAGAACAAACTGAAGGTATTACACTTCCTGATTTTGAAATATATTACAAAGCTCAGTAATTAAAATGGTATGGTATTGGCACAAAGACAGACATATAGACCAATGGAACAGCATAGAGAACACAGAAACAAACTCATAGATATATGGATAACTGCTCTTCCACAAGAGTGGAAAGAATACGCAATGGGGAAATTGATTATCTCTTTAACAAATGTTGTTGTGAAACTAAATATGCACATGCAAAAGGATGAAATTGGACCTCTATCTTTCACCATACGTAGAAATCAACTGAAAATAGATTAAAGATTTCAATGCAAGACCTGAAAATATAAACACTTAGAAGAAAACATGGAGGGCGGGCTTCATGACATTGATCTTGGCAATGATTTCATGGATATGACACCTAAAAGATAGGCAAAAAGCAAAATTTGACCTTTGCATCTGAGTTATCAATAATGTTTTTTATGGTTCTCCAAAAAAGAATTATGGTATATACAATTGGGGAAAACATAATAGGCTAAATAAATGTCAATGTGCTATAAGGAATGCCGCGTCAATATCACTGGAGACATGATTTTGACATTTTTTGCCTTTGAAATTTCTTTTTTTTTAAAGATTTATTTATTTGAGAGAGAGAGAGAGAGCACATGGGAGAGAGGGGCAGAACATAATGTGTCTTCAATGCAGGTTTTATTTTCCATGACTTTCAGATGTTCTGTTTTCTTCATGGAGCTTTTTCCCATTTATCTATATGTCCACCCCTTGGTATTTATTATTGTCATGTCTGATGGTAGGAGTGGTGCTAGTAGTAGCACTCATGGGGTGATGTTAAAAGAAGAAGTCGAAGTAGGAGTGGGGTAGGAATGAGTCCTCTTCATTGGAAATAATGTAGGGGTAGCAGTAGGAATTGTTGCCATGTGAATGGGATTTCCTCTCACTTCCTATTTTTTAATTAGTATTGGTTAACAAAGTCATTAACCTTTGTCAGTAAAATAATAAAAAAAAAAACTGCCTTATGAGTTCTAATGATTTTTCAGCAAATACCTTGGGTTTTCTGAAGATGAAGCATTGTTTCATCCTTTCCCAAGCTATAATTCATTCTGTTTGTGCAGGTTCTGACTTGCCTGCCCTCAGATCCATTTTGTTGACTCTTCTTTGTTTCACGGGACAAACAATCCCTGCAAGAGTCATTTCCCACATTGCTGTGTTAGCCAGCTTCTGGTGTGTATGGCCAATGGAAGGTGTTAGCCAAGCTTGGAGGATAAAATACAGGGAGAAACTGGGACATTTTCCTTCCCTCTCTACTGATATCACTGGCATTAGCAATTTCTCCTCTGGGGTTCTAGTTACTTTCATTCTGGTTCACTGGATGATGAGTTCATGCCACTTTTCCTTTATGTCCCTCCACCCTAGGGACTGGCACCCTCTTTGGCTGCCAATCTCTGGGATAAATATTTAGCTTCATAGGTCCTCCATCCTTCATGAATTCAATTTCCTGAATTATATTATCTCAGTTTTAAATGCTTAAAAATGTTCTGTCCTACCAATTGGATCTTGATAGAGGGTTTAGTGTATTATTATCTTGGCTAGAAATGTTTGAACATTTTACAAATTGTACTGATTTCCATGTCAACATCTATATTGACAAATAAAATTTTATCCATGCTGAGTTTATAGAAAATTTAAGGGATATATGTAAATATTTAGGAATGCATTGGGTGCCACAGTCCTTTTTAGAAATAGGCAAGATATGAATTAAAACACTTTTTTTTTTTTGTGAGTGAAAACACTTCTTTAAAAGGTTTTAAGTGGTACCTGTCAAACCATTCATGAAACGTGTTAAATTTTACTTAAAACTAAATAATTTTAATCATGCTATAAGTGGCTGAAAAATTATAAATACATGATTTAAAAAAATAGAGTTGAGGACTTCTATTCAAATATCATGTATATGTAACTAAAATCTTTCCATAAGTAAAGAGTAAAGAGCTGTTGATGAAATCCACAGCTTATTCTTATTTGGAAGATAAAACCACCAGCAAGGTTAGACAACTTTCATACAGGACCTGCATACAATCCAAACAATATAAAATTACTAAGTGCCATACACCATAGAAGTGATCATTAACTCTGTAGATTTGGTAATAATTCCTCATAATTATAAAGCAGACATTTTGCTAACATGATTTTCAGATAACTGTTATTTAAAAAGTAGCTATATTTGAGACATTATAAAGTGTTTTATTATTTATTTTTCCCTCTGAACCACTTATTTTTTTTTCTAAAGTTTCATTCATTCATTCATTTATTCTTCAAATATAAATTAAGTGCCTTCTATGTAACAGGCACTATTCTAGGAGCTTGAGATATATCAGTGAGCAAAAGAAACAGAAGATTCTAGTCCTTGAGAATTTCCATTCTAGCTTTAAAACAACAATAACAAAAACATAGTAAAATATCTGTTAGTGTTTAACTCTTAATAATGTCAATAGCCTATACTGTATTGTTTGTAATTTTTCACCTATAGGTAATGATTATATATACACACATATATATATATATATATATACATATATATAAAATATGTATAGGTAATGATATAGGCTATATGTATATATACTCACCCTAAATATAATTCATAAGGATTCATAAGCCAGGTGAATATTCTGTAAACACAGAAAAGAATAGTTAAGTGATAAATATTTAGTCCATGTGTAGGAAAAAAAAATGTTAAAGAAACCCACTGATCTAATCTACTCAGTAAAATTCAACCTTCTAAAGGATCAAATGGTTTATGGAGCATTTTGTCAATGTTGGTGAGCAATTATTCTCCACTTTCACGAACTACAAGACAAAACAAAATTTAAATTTAGAGGAAATTGTACATAAAAGTTGTGAAACACTACAATACACTGGAAATATATGAAATGTTTTCTGGGGATCATTAAGCATTGGTTTAACAAGTACATTTCTGAAATGATTTGGACATAGTAAGAAAGAATGCAAATCAATGGACTCTGAATGGCTCTTTCACTGTATCTAAGTTATGATTTCGGTTACTTTTTAGTGTTTACTTTCTTTTAATTTGCCATTAAAAATTCAACTAAATCATTCAACTAACCATATTTATAATCTGATAAGGAAAGTTTGGGGTGATAAGGTTACAGGTTTGTTTTTATTTATAAAGTTGTTTCCTTTCTTAAGGAAGAAACAATAAAGATCACGTTTAGTTTTGAAAGTCAAGGTCCCCTGGACATAGCTTAGATCAAAGGTCAGACAAAGAGTTAATTTGCTCTCCTTAATAAATCCACAGAATGAAGTAGTAGGTCTTCCTTGGATATCTGTTGAGTACAGAAATGAGACTGGAGTTGACAGCTAAAAGAAGGAAGTGTAGAAGTCTTAGTGACATAATGGCAGGCAGGGAGTGGTTCAAGAACTTCAAAAAGACAAGGATATCTAATATTGAACTTTGATTTGAAAAACACAGTATTCCATAGAAAGTTGCTGATTGTAGCAGGCAATCAGGGAATATCTGGTGTGGAAAAATAATCTGGATAGGAAGAAAAAGTTACAGGACTTAAAGTACTGTTGAGAATACAGGAAGCTTTGGAAAAAGGTTGACTGGAGGGACTAGATAAACCAAATGTCCCACCCACACTCCACCCCTGTCCATCCAAAGATACTGGAGAGTATCTAACCTTTCCACTATATGTGCAAGAAAGATGGTAATCCTTGTATTTGAATATTTAAATATAATGTCATTACTGGAACTAAAGATTTTCTATTACCAAAAGTCATCTTGATTATGCTTATACTTTATTATTTCAAGTATAATAAAATAAGATCATAATGTATCTCTAAAGGTCTTTAATCTAAACAAATAAAATACAAAACTATTCATAACAACTTTTATTAACTACTTGAGGGAGAGCATACTAGTTGCAACTTAAATGAAGAGCTAACAGTGTGAGTACACAAGAAATAATTCTGCCTCTTTTAGATAAGCCAAAGTATCAAACATCCTTTAAAATACTGCTAGTGATGGTAAAACACATGGATAATTATATGTTAAATAAATAATAAATTTCAGCTGAAGGCTTAGTTTTTAAGAAAATTAATACTTGGAAGGGTTAAATCCCATCTAATCCTTTAGAGAAGAAGCAGAATGAAATTATATTTACAGGATATTCAAAGAATTCATTTAAAGTCAAGTCTTCCCTGCAGTTTCAGGCTAAGAGAGTTTCGTTTCTTGCATAATACTAGCAAATTTGGGGAATCTTAATCATATTTTTGAGAAAGTACTACTCCCTCACGTGAGTATATTTTTAAACATTTACTGCATTCTTATGGTATAATGAGGTCATTTTTTTCCTTTTGGTCAGAATACATCTCGAAGTTAATAACTGATGTCAGTGTTTCCTAACTACATTTAAGAAAAATCTTAGATTAACCTGCATACAGTAGCATTATGGATTCTTCCCATCCCTTTGTTAATATTTAATGGAGAAAGGGAAAACAAGCTGTAAGGTATGGTGGAGACAGGTAGGGAGAGATATGGTATGTGCTCATGAATGTACAAAACATTTATAACTGGGGTTACCAATATCACAGTTATCTTTTAATGATATTAAGGAATAAAAGTACCCTTGCTCTCATATTTACCTTGGCAAGTTCATAGATATGTCTTGGACTGAAATGATTGAGAAACAGTGATTTACACACATGGAAAAAATATGATTTAACTAAAAGTAACTATATTTCCTTAAAGTCTTTGTTCTCATATAGTCACTAGGAAAATATGATTTAAATAAAATAAATATATTTAACTATCTTTTCTTATAAACGTGTGAGTGTGTATGTGTGTTTGAGATAATTTTAAATTTACTTTGCTGGATAGTATGAAAGGGAACGATTTTGCCCATTGTAGAAGGTACACTAACATGGTGTTAAAGAGATTTGGATTCTAAAGCAAGTTCACCAACATACGTTGCTATATATGTGAATTGAGGCAACACCATTGAGGCAACTAATCTATCTTTAGTTCCTGGTTTATAAAATAAGTTGATTGAATTTTTAAAATCTTCAATATTTCCTTTAGGTCTGATATTCTTTGAAACAACATGTAATGAAGAACATTTTAAAATATTACAGTCTTCTTCAACACCAAAATGAATTTTGTTGGTATGTTGATTTTTTGTTGAAATTTCTATAGAAATTTAAATTATTTTATGTTTCCAACAGCAACCAGCAGAGTTATGGTCAGATGTTATATTCTGGGGAATGTGTATTTAAAAAAAAATACAGAAAATTTTTTGATTCATTATTCATTCATGCACTCAGCAAATTTTCATTGAAGACTTAGTATATTGAATTACCTCCTGGAGATAAAAAGGGCAGGCAAATGCCATTCACAAGTTCAGTTTCTTGATATCCTGCTTGGCAAATTAATTTTACCATTTTCAGAAAGTTCTTGTCAAAACAAGTCACAGAGGAAAATGTTATAAAATTATAAATTGCAATGGAAAAAGTGTTTGATCTGAAAATTAAATCTATCCATATGAATGGGTAAGACAAAATTAATGATGAATCTCAGATCTGGACCTCTGAAACAAATAATGCAATATATGTTAAGAAAGAAAAAAAGAAGAAGAAGAATGTAGCAGGAGGGGAAGAATGAAGGGGGGGAAATCGGAGGGGGAGAAGAACCATGAGAGATGATGGACTCTGAAAAACAAACTGAGGGTTCTAGAGGGGAGGGGGTTGGGAGGATGGGTTAGCCTGGTGATGGGTATTGAGGAGGGCACGTTCTGCATGGAGCACTGGGTGTTATGCACAAACAATGAATCATGGAACACTAAATCTAAAACTAATGATGTAATGTATGGGGATTAACATAACAATAAAAAAATTAAAAAAAAAATTAATGATGAAGTTGTTACCAAAAACCATAGAATCTAAGCAGGTAAAGGGATATGGAAAATTCCACCCGAATTGAAGTGAGTCTAGAAATCCAGTTCCACAGCTTCAAAGATCAGTTATTATGGGACAACCTAAATATGGGGGAAAAAGTCTGATCATGAAACCAAACTGACTCCTTTCTTTGTGACTAATACTCTATTTCTGGAAAATATGCATTTCAAAGCACCATGAAGAGCTGAAATTATGAAAGAGGAATTCAAAGGCTTGAAAGCTCAGCTGGTCTGAGGTGAGGAAAAGAATGTAGGGTTTGAGACACCAAAGTAAATTACTCTAGGACTGAACTCTGGGAAATCAAGGACCATACCCTAGAACGACCCTTTTCAGGGTCAAGATTTACTGAATATTACTATTTATGACTGTTAAACTTAAATTTCATACTCTTTCTTTAATCAAAACCTTTCTCATTTATACTAAATCCTTTTTGGATGAAAATATTTAGTTTGAGATGACTTCATTATTTTTCAAAAAATGAATTCATCACAATTTACTCATAACAAAATTCTTGATCCTTATTTAGTATTAGCATTAAGCATACTTACGGGAACATGATACACATTTTAAGAATAAAAGCAGCAATATGCAATGAAGAACATTTAAAACTATCCTTGTCTTTTTGGACACCAAAATAAATTTTGTTGGTATGGGGTTTTTTATTGAAATTCAAAAACATATTTAATGACTTGCTTTCTACCTAAGTATTAAAAATGTGATAAATATATGACCATAGAGAACTTTATTTTGAATGATTAACCTTGAGTCAGACAAATATTTTCAGTTAGTGTTCCAGGAGTCAAATCTCCTGTCTAATTTAAATCAGCGTCATTAAAGCTATCATCTCTGTCAGAAAAAAATTAAAGTTAGCACATCTGCAAGGCAGTGCAGCTCGCCAAGTCCCACTGTCTGCGGGCAGGCTGCCCAAACAAACAAAAAGTAAATAAATAAAATAACGAATGTCACTTTTAGTCATTTGTGCTGAAGCACAGTGCTACTCTTTGCTTGAATGCTGCTCGTGGAGGGAGTTCAAAAACAGGAAATGAAAGGGGAAAAAGAGGCTCTTTCACAAATTACTGACTCTCTAGACACCAAACTGCTTTTACCTCTGAATTCTCTGCTTGTAAAAATGCTAATTTATCATCACTCTGGAAGAAATTAAAAAATATGCTACAAATTAATAGTCTGATATGACTTAAAATGTAAAAGTTACTTTTATCTTTTTGATCATCTTTCCTTGTCAAAGTTTGTCTGGCCAAAGAATCTGAAGAAAATAGGCTCCTTATTAATAGCCCCTCTCTAAAAGATGCTATTTCTCAGAGATGCTATTCTCAGAGATCTTCTCTGAAAATAGTCTGATTTCATGCACAGATGAAAAGTGTCTACCCTTATTTGTTTAACAGCTCCAGTATGAAAAAATAGAAGAAAACTACTAAAATAGTAGAAAACGACATTTGGGGTTTCTAATTTTCATAAAATTTCTTAAATTACTTTAAAAAAAAATTCAAGGTCCTTAAATGGGAGGAAAAATGCATTTTTAGTGCATGGGCTGTTTTCAATTTTTTCCACCCTACTTCAGTTGACTACAGCATGAAAAGAAACCAAAAAACTATTTCACACTAAATGTACTGTAGGAAGGGAGTGGTGCTAGTGGTTAAAGAGTGGGATTTGTAGCTCAATTTTTTGAGTGCTATTTCTGGCTTAATCCCTGGCAAATTCTGTGGTTTTGTGATAGTTGCTTATATGGTCATATATGGGTTTGCCTATCTGACGACCGGGTGTTGTGAATGCTCTGGACTCCTAAGAAGAAAAGTGAAATAGAGACTTGCATTAAGCTGATCCCACCTCTTTTAATATAATCCTTAAAATGCTTTATTTCGGGTTTGTCCTCATAATATTCTCTGGTACCTACCATAGCTAATGTCCACCAGATATTGAAATTGTGCCCATCTTTCCATATCCAACCTGAATAACATTGTGTCCTAATCATTAAAGTTCATTTGGCTGTGAGAAATAGGAATCTTCTCTGGCTAGGTTAGGCCACAATGGAAATTTTTCTTCCACTTATGGAGGAGTTGATTTATCACAATTTTATGATTGAGATAACTTAAGCCTGTCGTAAATGTGGGTCACCATTCAGAACAGTAAATATAGATTTCAATTGATTTGCTTGATATATATCCTATGGGATATTTTACACAGGAACCAAAATAAGACTAGTTTACTTTGTTATCTGATAGGTGCAATGAATGACATTCGCTATAGACTGAATGTTGTGTCCCCCCATCCCCCAATTCATATACTGGCCTCCAACCCCTGATGTGATGGTATTTGGAGGTGGGGCCTTTGTTAGGTAATTAAGTTACAAGGTGGAACATTGGTGAGTTGGATTTGTGCTCTTATAAGAGAGTCTCAGAGAGCTACATTTCCCCTTTCAGCATTTAAGGTTATAGTGAGAAGATTGTCATCTATGAACCAGGAAGCGGGCCCTCACCAGACACGAAATCTGATGGCATCTCGATCTTATACTTCCCAGCTCCTGGAACTGTGAGAAATAAGTTTCTGTTGTTTATAAGTTACCCAATCTATAGTATTTTCTGTTATAACAACCCAAGCAGACTAAAACATTTTTCTTTCAAAAGTATCTTAATTCTGATCAATAAAAGCAGACTATTGTTGTCCTACTTGAAGCTATGTACACATCCCTGCTTCTTATAGCTGTAAATAAAAAATGTTCTTATTCCTGAACTTGTCTTGTTATTTTTTTTTGTTAGTGATAGAAAGACATATATTGGTATATTCATATCTATAGCTGTCTATCACTCTTAAAATACCACTTACTTTAGAAAGTAGAACATCAGTCTGTACCAAATTTGCCAGTGTGGGGGGTTTGGGAGCAAGATGGCAGAGGAGTAGGAGACCTGGATTTCGTCTGGTCTCAGGAATGCAGCTGGATAGGGATGAAACCATTCTGAACACCTACAAACTCAACAGGAGATCGAAGAAAAGAATAGCAACAACTCTCTGAACAGAAAAGTGACCACTTTCTGGCAGGTAGGACGTGCGGAGAAGTGAATCCAAGGCGATATTTGGGAGGATAGACAGCGGGGGAGGGGGCCTCCGTTGGCCGCTTCTGGCAAGTGATAGAGCCGGGGAGCACAAAATCAGAACTTTTAGAAGTCTGCTCCGCTGAGGGAGGTCGCTCCGGTGGCTAAGCGGGAGGGTGGAACCCTCGCGGGACAGTGTGGTCTCAGGACCCTCGGGGTCACAGAAAGACCGGGGGTGCCTGAGTGCGGCAGAGCTCCCAGGTATCGGAGCAGGGAAGCCGGCTGCAGAAACTGAGCCGAGGCGCGAGCTCTCAGCTCGGGGTTGCCATAAACCGTAATCCGCGGCACAGATGGGCCACTGCTCCTCCAGCAGGGACCCAACAAGCGGCAGATCCGGGCAGACTCCCCTTCCTCACCAGGTGGCGCGGGAGCGCACCGCAGGGATCTGCTGGATTTGGAGACTCCACACCGGGTCGGGTGCCAGAGACAGAAACGCTGGGTCACAGGCCAGGTGAGCATGGAGTACGGCCGGAGACCGGGGAGACAGGAGCGATTGGGGGCGCACTGAGGAGCGGGGCCCGAGTTCTCGGCTCCTCCTGGGCAGAGATTGGGAGGCCGCCATTTTCACTCTTGGCCTCCAAAGCCGAACGGAAAGCTTGCAGGGAACAAAAGCTCCCGAGAGCTAACCCGAGCAGATTACTTAGCCCAGACCAGGCAAGGGTGGGGCAATTCTGCCTCGGCAAAGACATTTGGGAACCATGGCAACAGGCCCCTCCCCCAGAAGATCAGCAAAAACGGCCAACCAAGACCAAGTTTACCCATCAATGAGAACGGCAGAACTCCAGGGCTAGGGGAATACTGCACATAGAATCCATGGCTTTTTTACCATGATTCTTTAGTCTTTCAAAGTTAATTTTTTTTAACTTTTTTTTTTAATTTTTCTTTTTCCCTTTTTCAACCAACATCTTATCAATCCCTTTTTTAAAAAATCTTTTTTATTTTTCATTTTTAGAGTTATATTCTATCCCTTCATAGTAGTTACTCTTATTTTGGCATATATATATATAAGTTGTTCTCTCTTTAAAATTTTGAGATAGTTTATTCTAACAGATCAAAATATACCCTAAATCTCTAGTGTATGGTTTTGTTCTACTCTCCTGCCTGATCACATTCTCTCCCTTTTTTTTTTCTTTTTTTTTAATCCTCTTCTTTCTTTTTTCAAACAACTTCTTATCAATTCCTTTTATAAGATTTTTTTTATAATTTTCATCTTTACAGTCATATTCCATCCTTTCATCATATCTACCCTTATTTTTGTACATATATAAGTTTTTCTTTCTTTAAAATTTTGGGAGGCACTTTCTTCTAACAGACCAAAATACACCCAAAATCTAGTGTGTGGCATGGATCTGTGCACCAGCCTGATCATATTTGATCATATTCTGTTTTTTTGTTTTGTTTTGTTCTGGTTTGTTTTTATCTTTTTCTTTTTCTTTTTTTTTTTCTTTTTCTTTTTTCTTTCTTTCCCTTTCTTTTCCCCCAGCTTCAGGTCTTTTCTGATTTGTTTAGAGTATACTTTCTGGGGATGTTGTTACCCTGCTAGCATTTTGTTCTCTCATTAATCTATTCTCCTCTGGACAAAATGACAAGACGGAAAAAATCACCTCAACAAAAAGAACAAGAGGTAGTACCGACTGCCAGGGACCTACTCAATACGGACATTAGTATGATGTTGGATCTAGAGTTCAGAATCATCACTTTAAAGATACTAGCTGGGCTTGAAAAAAGCATGGAAGTTATTAGAGAAACCCTTTCTGGAGAAATAAAAGAACTAAAATCTAACCAAGTCGAAATGAAAAAGGCTATTAATGAGGTGCAATAAAAAATGGGGGTGCTAACTGCTAGGATAAATGAGGCAGAAGAGAGAATCAGTGATATAGAAAACCAAATGATGGAAAATAAAGAAGCTGAGAAAAAGAGAGATAAACAACTACTGGATCACGAGGGCAGAATTCAAGAGATAAGCGATACCATAAGACGAAACAACATTAGAATAATTGGGATCCCAGAAGAAGAAGAAAGAGAGAGGGGGCAGAAGGTATACTGGAGCAAATTATAGCAGAGAACTTCCCTAATTTGGGGAAGGAAACAGGCATCAAAACCCAGGAAGCACAGAGAACCTCTCTCAAAATCAATAAAAATAGGTCAACACCCCGACATCTAATAGTAAAACTTACGAGTCTCAGAGACAAAGAGAAAATCCTGAAAGCAGCTCAGGAGAAGAGGTATGTAACCTACCATGGTAGAAACATTAGATTGGCAACATACCTATCCACAGAGACCTGGCAGGCCAGAAAGGACTGACATGATATATTCAGAGCACTAATGAGAAAAATATGCAGCCAAGAATACTATATCCAGCTAGGCTGTAGAAGGAGAGATAAAAAGCTTCCAGGACAAACAAAAACTAAAGGAATTTGCAAACACGAAACCAGCCCTACAAGAAATATTGAAAGGGGTCCTCTAAGCAAAGAGAGAGCCTAAAAGCAACATAGACCAGAAAGGAACACAGACAATATACAGTAACAGTCACCTTACAGGCAATACAATGGCACTAAATTCCTATCTTTCAATAGTTACCCTGAATGTAAATGGGATAAATGCCCCAATCAAAAGACACAGGCTATCAGATTGGATTAAAAAACAAGATCCATCGATATGCTGTCTGCAAGAGATTCATTTTAGACCCAAAGACACCCCCAGATTGAAAGTGAGGGGGTGGAAAACCATTTACCATGCTAATGGACACCAAAAGAAAGCTGGGGTGGCAATCCTTATATCAGACAAATTAGATTTTAAATGAAAGACTGTAATAAGAGATGAGGAAGGACACTATATCCTACTTAAAGGGAATATCCAACAAGAAGATCTAACATTTGTAAATATCTATGCCCCTAACATGGGAGCAGCCAATTATATAAGGCAATTAATAACAAAAGCAAAGAAACACATTGACAACAATACAATAATAGTGGGGGACTTTAACACCCCCCTCACTAAAATGGACAAATCACCTAAGCAAAAGATCAACAAGGAAATAAAGACTTTAACTGACACACTGGACCAAATGGACTTCACAGACATATTCAGAACATTCCATCCCAAAGCAACAGAATACACATTCTTCTCTAGTGCCCATGGAACATTCTCCAGAATCGATCACATCCTAGGTCATAAATCAGGTCTCAACCAGTACCAAAAGATTGGGATCATTCCCTACCTATTTTCAGACCACAGTGCTTTGAAACTAGAACTCAATCACAAGAGGAAAGTCGGAAAGAACTCCAATACATGGAGGCTAAAGAGCATCCTACTGAAGAATGAATGGGTCAACCAGGAAATTAAAGAAGAATTAAAAAAATTCATGGAAACCAATGAAAATGAAAGCACAACTGTTCAAAATCTTTGGGATGCAGCCAAGGCAGTCCTAAGAGGAAAGTATATAGCAATACAAGCCTTTCTCAAGAAATGAGAAAGGTCTCAAGTACACAACCTAACCCTACACCTAAAGGAGCTGGAGAAAGAACAGCAAATGAAGCTTAACCCCAGCAGGAGAAGAGAAATAATAAAAATCAGAGCAGAAATCAATGAAATAGAAACTAAAAGAACAGTAGAACAGATCAACAAAACTAGGAGCTGGTTCTTTGAAAGAATTAGCAAGATTGATAAACCCCTGGCCAGACATATCAAAAAGAAAAGAGAAAGGACCCAAATCAACAAAATCATGAATGAAAGAGGAGAGATCACAACCAACACCAAAGAAATACAAACAATTATAAGAACATATTATGAGCAACTCTATGCTAGTAAATTAGATAACCTAGAAGAAATGGATGCATTCCCAGAGATGTATCAACTACCAAAACTGAACCAGGAAGAAATAGGAAACCTGAACAGACCTATAACCACTAAGGAAATTGAAGCAGTCATCAAAAATCTCCCAACAAACAAAAGCCCAGGGCCAGATGGCTTCCCAGGGGAATTCTACCTAACATTTAAAGAAGAATTAATACCTATTCTTCTGAAACTGTTCCAAAAAATAGAAATGGAAGGAAAACTTCCAAACTCGTTTTATGAGGCCACCATTACCTTGATCCTAAAACCAGACAAAGACTCCATCAAAAAGGAGAATTACAGACCAATATCCTTGATGAACATGGATGCAAAAATTCTCATGAAAATACTAGCCAGTAGGATCCAACAGTACATTAAAAGGATTATTCACCACGACCAAGTGGGATTTATCCCTGGGCTGCAAGGTTGGTTCAACATCCGCAAATCAATCAATGTGATACAATACATTAACAAAAGAAAGAACAAGAATCATATGATCCTCTCAATAGTTGCAGAAAAAGCATTTGACAAAGTACAGCATCCTTTCTTGATCAAAACTCTTCAGAGTATAGGGATAGAGGGTTCATACCTCAATATCATAAAAGCCATCTATGAAAAACCTACAGCGAATATCATTCTCAATGGGGAAAAACTGAGAGCTTTCCCCCTAAGGTCAGGAACACGGCAGGGATGTCCACTATCACCACTGATATTCAACATAGTATTAGAGGTCCTAGCCAAGTAATCAGAAAACAAAAAGAAATAAAAGGCATCCGAATCGGCAAAGAAAAAGTCAAACTCTCAGTCTTTGCAGATGATATGATACTTTATGTGGAAAACCCAAAAGACTCCACCCCAAAACTGCTAGAACTCATACAGGAATTCAGTCAAGTGGCAGGATATAAAATCAATGCACAGAAATCAGTGGCATTCCTATACACCAACAACAAGACAGAATAAAGAGAAATTAAGGAGTCGATCCCATTTACAATTGCACCCAAAACCATAAGATACCTAGGAATAAATCTAACCAAAGAGGCAAAGGATCTGTACTCAGAAAACTATAAAATACTCCTGAAAGAAATTGAGGAAGACACAAAGAAATGGAAAAACGTTCCATGCTCATGGATTGGAAGAACAAATATTGTGAAGATGTCAATGCTACCTAGAGCAATCTACACATTCAATGCAATCCCCAACAAAATACCATCAACTTTTTTCAAAGAAATGGAACAAACAATCCTAAAATTTGTATGGAACCAGAAAAGACCCCAAATAGCCAGAGGAATGTTGAAAAAGAAAAGCAAAGCTGGCATCACAATTCCAGACTTCCAGCTCTATTACAAAGCTGTCATCATCAAGACAGTATGGCACTGGCACAAAAACAGACACATAGATCAATGGAACAGAATAGAGAGCCCAGAAATGGACCCTCAACTCTATGGTCAACTAATCTTTGACAAAGCAGGAAAGAATGTCCAATGGATACAAGACAGTCTCTTCAACAAATGGTGTTGGGAAAATTGGACAGCTACATGCAGAAGAATGAAACTGGACCATTTCCTTACACCACACACAAAAATAGACTCAAAATGGTTGAAAGACCTAAATGTGAGACAGGAGTCCATCAAAATCCTAAAGGAGAACACAGGCAGCAACCTCTTCGACCTCAGCGTGCAGCAATTTCTTCCTAGAAACATCACCAAAGGCAAGGGAAGCAAGGGCAAAAATGAACTATTGGGACTTCATCAAGATAAAAAGCTTTTGCACAGCAAAAGAAACAGTCAACAAAACCAAAAGACAACAGACAGAATGGGAGAAGATATTTGCAAATGACATATCAGATAAAGGGCTAGTATCCAAAATCTATAAAGAACTTATCAAACTCAACACCCAAGAACAAATGATCCAATCAAGAAATAGGCAAAAGACATGAACAGACATTTTTCCAAGGAAGACATCCAAATGGCCAACAGACACATGAAAAAGTGCTCAACATCACTCGGCATCAGGGAAATCCAAATCAAAACCTCAATGAGATACCACCTCACACCAGCCAGAATGGCTAAAATTAACAAGTCAGGAAATGACAGATGTTGGCGGGGATGCAGAGAAAGGCGAACCCTCCTACACTGTTGGTGGGAATGCAAGCTGGTGCAACCACTCTGGAAAACAGTATGGAGGTTCCTCAAAAAGTTGAAAATAGAGCTACCATACGATCCAGCAATTGCACTACTGGGTATTTACCCCAAAGATACAAATGTAGGGATCCAAAGGGGTACTTGCACCCTGATGTTTATAGCAGCAATGTCCACAATAGCCAAACTGTGGAAAGTGCCAAGATGTCCATCGACAGATGAATGGATAAAGAAGAAGTCGTATATATATACAATGGAATATTATGCAGTCATCAAAAGGAATGAGATCTTGCCATTTGCAACAATGTGGTTGGAACTGGAGGGTGTCATGCTGAGAGAAATAAGTCAATTAGAGAAAGACATGTATCATATGACCTCACTGATATGAGGAATTCTTAGTCTCAGGAAACAAACTGAGCATTGTTGGAGTGGGGGGTGGGGTGGGAGGGATGGGGTGGCTCGGTGATAGACATTGGGGAGGGTATGTGCTATGGTGAGCGCTGTGAATTGTGCAAGACTGTTGAATCACAGATCTGTACCTCTGAAACAAATAATGCAATATATGTTAAGAAAAAAAAATTTGCCAATGTGATAACATTTTCTCTAGATTCTATTATTTTTATAATTGAAATATATGGAGGAGTAACAATTTCTTGATTTTAATATTTATTATATAAATCTTGATTTCTCTACATGTGCTCTTTGATTAATTTTTTACATTATTTACAAATATTGTTTATATAACTGTCTTTTAGAAACAAATATTTTAGATAGTATGGAGGAAGAGAATAAAATCTCTCTGAAAGAGCTTCAAGAAAAGTTGAGCAGTCAGAAACGATAAAATAAAGCAAACCCTATATAAACATATATTTACGTATTTATGATATACAAAATAAACATTTATAAATTATTTATTTATTTTTTTATTGTCAGGAATTGGCTTATGTGGTCATGGAGGCTGAGAAGTCCTATGATCTACCTTCTGCAAGCTGGAGACCCAAGTGATATAATTCAGTTGGAATCCAAAGGCTGGATAACCAGGGAAGCCAACAGTATAAACCTCAGTCCTAGGGTAAGAGGCAATGAGCTGAGCTGAGATATCTCAGCTAAATGTTTGTCCTTGAAGCAGGAGAAAAGGGTGTGTGGGATACCTGGCTGGCTCAGTCAGTGAAGTGTGCAACTCTTGATCTTGGGGTTGAAAGTTCAAGCCCCACATTGGGTGTAGAGATTACTTAAAAATCTTAAAAAATTGGGCGCCTGGATGGCTCAGTTGGTTAAGCGACTGCCTTCAGCTCAGGTCATGATCCCGGAGTCCTGGGATCGAGTCCCGCATTGGGCTCCCTGCTCGGCAGGAAGTCTACTTCTCCCTCTCACCCTTACCCCTCTTGTGCTCTCTCTCTCTCTCTCTGTTTCAAATAAATAAAATAAAATTTTTTTAAAAAAATAAAAATCTTAAAAAATAAAAAAAAAGGAGAAAAGGGTGTGTAATAAAATATATCATGGACTAGCACTTCAAACCTGTTCTTAGACCTCCCTTTCTTCAACATTTCTCACTTAACAATGACTGCTAAAAGTCTATTTTTTCCAGTTTCCATTGTGTTCTCTCCTCATCTTTTCCTTCTAGTTGCCCTGGAATTCTCCCTTAAGATAAGTAATTTTCTCCCATGCTGATTGCTTTTCTTGCAAAAATACTCAATCTTTCATCCCTGTCCTGAAATTTTGAGGAATAAAATTCTCTGACAATGCAAGATTCAGGAAAATGTCTTAGTTATAGATTTGGAATGTAAATGGACTCAAAGAGGTCCACAGGCTATGAGAATAATAGGCTGGATAGGCATTCCTTTTAAATATTCCCCAGGAATATTGCTAAAGAAAAGGGTGGTAAAGACTGAGCCAGGTTTTCAATAAATAGTAAGAAGTACCTTTCTTGGTCTATAGTCAGAGACTAAATAAGTACATATTTGTTCAGAGCACTATAATATCCATTACAAAATCTCTCGATAATGTTTACATTTCATTAAGTTATTTATGTGAGCTACCAAGGTGTGTGTGTGTGTGTGTGTGTGTGTGTGATTTATGTGTGTATTTAAAACATTTCGATCATTACATGATCAAATTTTATGTAAGTTTAATCTCAAATAAAATCCATTTAAAACAGTACTAAAGAATATAGATTTTGTAAAAAAATCACTTTCTGTAAGTAATAACAGTTATTCTCAAAGTAGGATGCCTTATTTCCTAATTAATTGACTTATTAATAGATTTTTCTTTCTTTACCCGAATGTTAAGGTTCTAGGATTTTAGCCAATATCCCATTCAAATATTTAAAATCACTATCCCTATATATGATATTTTTTTGAGAATAACTCATGGCACTATTTTTACCATGGTCTGTATTTTTAGTACAATATGAATATGTTTATATATGAATTAAAATTTTTATTTGTCACTAATGATTTGAAATCCTTATATGAATTCCTTGACATTTTCCTTCTTTCATTCTTACCCATTCAGCAAAATTTAATCAGATATTCTGCTTCAGAATTTTTGGGTAGGAATAATAAGAGAAGACAATGGAGACTATTGGAAGCAGTGATGGTTGTTGTCAATATCAAAGTGCACGGGAGGTTAGACCCAAACCATACAGGATTCTTATTATCATGAAATTGTAGAAATGAGGAGGAGATCTAAACTTGATGAGACTGTATCAGCAGAATGGATCCGTCTGAAGTTTGAACACTGATATACTAAAATATTCCAGTAAACTGTGCCTCAAGGAATACGTGGAACTTTGTCTTGATTGTCTATACCTCAAAAATCTTGTTTCATCAGTGGCACTGGTGTTCAGCCTTCCTTCCAGGTTGGTAAGAGTCCCATGGTATTGCCAGTATCTTCCTGGGGATCCAATCCCATCTTGGGTCTCAAGAATATAATGACTCATATCTAAATTTCCAATGCTTTATTTTTTTATTTTTTTATTTTTTTTAAAGATTTTATTTACTTATTTGACAGAGAGAGACACAGCAAGAGAGGGAACACAAGCAAGGGGAGTGGGAGAGGGAGAAGCAGGCTTCCCGTGGAGCAGGGAGCCCGATGCGGGGCTCGATCCCAGGACCCTGGGATCATGACCTGAGCCGAAGGCAGACGTTTAACGACTGAGCCACCCAGGCGCCCCATAAATTTCCAGTGCTTTAAAATAATGGACAAAATCACTTAAACAGACTCTTTTGTGTTTTAAATCTTCATTAAAGTGCACAATTAAGTGTAAACAAAACCATGCAGAGTTCAATGAGAAGAGGAAACCAAGACGTTCAAGATACAACATAGAATGAATGTGTAGTTTAGAAGAAAATGTGTAGTATAGAAAGAAATATTTATCTAAGGCTTGATATGTCTTGTGCCTCAAAGTTTTAAAATTTTGAACTAGAAGTTTTTTTTTTTTTTAAGATTTTATTTATTTAAGAGAGAGAGAGAGCACAAGCAGGGGGAGAGAGAAAAGCAGACTCCCCACTGAGCAGGGATCCCAGGACCCTGGGATCATGACCTGCCACAGCAGATGCTTAACTGACTGAGCCACCCAGGTGACCTGAACTAGAAGTTCTTATGTAATACTTATAATTTTCAAGATGTTCCATGCATTTACAAAATATTAATGTAATAATGATATTTCTTCTGTTTAACATACTGAATGCTTTTTTTCCTTTCTCTTCTTAGAAAGTATAAAATGACTTAAGGTTAATGTCAGTAGTGTTTCCTGTCTGCAAAAGTGTATAAAGTCATTAAGTGATTTTAAAATTCCAGAAGAGAGTGAAACTTGAGCGTTGGCATTGAAATAACAGAACTTATCTTCATTTATCTTTAAGAACAAGCTTTTTATTTCTTAGAAATGTATTCAAAGATATAACTCTTTAGTTAGATTTATAGATTTTTTTAAAAGCTAGAAATAAGGTCAGTAACATTACCTTTCCTTATTTTAAGATTTGTAGTATTGGGGATTTTATTCATTTTAATAGTTAATCTATAAGAAAAATAATGTACCTACTATAAAATACAAAAAAATATATTCTAAAAATGCATTATTTATAAGGAAAGAATTGATAATGAGAGCAGAAGTGTGAAATAAAATGTTTGCCACATATTCTGTTTCTGTAGTCCTAGTTTGAATTCTGAGTATGCCTAACATCATCCTTAAAATGAAACTATTAAAATTACCACATCCCTGCCTTATATGAAGACCAAGACAACAAAATAAGAATTTTGAATAAAAAAGTTATTATAGTGACAAAGGTGTTTTGTGTTTAAAAGCATATCTTCATATGAAATATTGCTTGTTTTACAACCATTTAAATCCATATGTGATTTTCCAGTCTTAACACATTACATTGTGAAAACTTTTGAAATAGGATCTATTGTTTGTCCAGCATTTGAATGTGCAATAATTGGACCATACCAGCATTGGCAGAAAATATAATATTGGGAGGGTATTAAATACTGAGAATCTGCAAAACAAGTTAAGTTTGGAGTTATTCATCACAGATGTTTTAAAAATCAGATCTATTTCGATATTTAACCATATTCACTAGCCTTAAATCTTGTATTTGGCATTTGTTCTTGCATCAAGAGAATGTATAAGACTGTCATATAAAAATAACAGCAATATTGCATATAAGTCAGAAATCTGTTTTTTCTGAGTCTTCAGTTTCCAAAGCACATGCATTTGGTTCCAGAATGAAATGAATTGGTACAAATGGTGGAGGCACAAAACAGATTACATATGGCTGTCTGGAAATAATAATCTTTTTAAGTCAAAAATACTGACAAATGCCAGTGGGGTGGATCACTCTGTGAAGGCAGGGGAGAGGTGGAAAAAGAAAAAGGAGTTTACTTATTTGAGAAGGTGCAATGATAGATGTGGTCATCTTGGCTCCTTTTATTATTTATATTATGAAATGATAAGTTTCCAAAAAAAAAAAAAAAAACAACTATTTGTATGAGTAAATTCTTAAGAGGAAATAATCTCTTTAAAGAAGCTGAAATCCTTACCTTCAGCAACCTTATTTTATTAGGACCAGCCAGTGTGCATCAAGATGACTACAACTCCAATGATAGATGGGGCACCATATAGAGTGAAACATCATTGGGATATATCATTGGTGTGGTACTTCTTTTGGCCATGACACGTGGTTCATTTAAATATTTAAAATCCCATCTTCTACTTCTACTGATAGAGATGTTGATGCTGTCCTGTACCACTCTGTAAAAAGTTGTGCTATATTTTTGCTGACACACAGGAGCTTAGTAAAAGCCAAATCTATTCAATTAAGAAGAAAAAAAGATACAGAGAGTAAAAATATCTTGACAAAGGTCCAAAACATATCCAAGTTTTCACCCTGAATCATTTTGTTCTCGTTCCTCTTTTCTACTTTGGACAATTATGAAAAAGAACTAGGATAACAAATATAGCTAACTAAAGTATATTTTAAGAGAGATGTACATGCGTGTACAAGGCCATATTCCTTCCTTGTTGTGGCTTCACTTATATTTTGTTTTCTTTAGGTTATTTTAAACAGGATGGTTCAGTCATTTCTGAGTTGGCTCCTTCAACACTCTAACAGACCAAACTTTTCATCCAAAGAGTCTGTTTTATCATGGAAATTGGGCTAAATTTGGATTTCTCTGAAGTTCTGTAAGTTGTTTCACAGGAAAGGTGCCAAAAAATACCCAGTTGTCACTATGGGGTACTTGTGAGCTAGGATGGACTATGGAAATAAACTTTTCTGTCCTCTCCCCGCCCCCACTTTTTACAGTACAATGGCCCATCTGTGAGGTAAGAGGGACTAACACCATTTTTAAACAGAGCCTAATTTTTAGCCTCTCATGTATTAGAAAAACTGTAAAATAAATGTCAAACTGCTTAGTCATTTCTTTCTTAAAATAATTGACCTAAGTTCAGAAAAGGGCAAGAAAGACAAACCATTAGGCACAGTAAGAGAGGGATTATATTCAACAGCAATTTTCTTTTAAAAGTTTTAAGTATTTCTGATGTGTGTGAGAGTTTCCCACCCCCATAATAATTTCTCATTCAATAAGTCAAATTTGGTGCAATGGTTTTAGTTATAGTAAAATGTTTGGAGAAAATGTATATACATATAGTAGGTATATATGTGTATACTTTATATACACTATACATATTATATGTATCAATATCTATGTTATATGTAACAAAAATAGGAAGGACAAAACATCAATATGAGAAAAGAAGAATGATTTAAAAGATGACGCATCTTTTCTAAAATCTTGCTACTTAATCTTCTTAATCTTCTTCTTTCCCCTAGTTCTACCTGTAGTGATTTAGGTCTTATTATGTAGAGTTCTGTCTATTTCCAGTACTTTATTACTATTTGTATTCTGGGCATCCAGCTCTGGACCAGGTTTCTTCATTCCCAGGTTGGTTATTGAGGTCTCCATATTTAAAACATGGATTCTCAATCTGTATCCCCTGATTCCTAGAGATACGTGAAGAGATTAAGGGAGATCTATTATGAACTTTTCATAATGTTCACTAAAGCTCCATGAACTCTGAAGACTGTCTAGAACATTTAAATTCCTCTAATCTGACCTCCCACTCAATTATCAAATTATTATCTTAGTTTCTCTGAGAAGCCAATATGGACAGTCAACCTAAAATACTGCTACAAAAGAAGTGACCAATTTTTTTCTCTACACCATTTCCATCTTGGTTTTGAAAGGCTTACAAACAGAACGAATTCTACAAAGTTGAGCAAACAACTCCAAACATTGTTTTTTAATGTGACAAGATAGGAAATGTCATACAGCTAATTGTGCTCCAAATTAGAGACCTATGTCAAGGAAACTGCCATATTCTGTTACATTCTGAATCTATGTATGAACGGCAAGGACTGGCTGAAAGATGACCTAGGAAGTGATACCCCTGGAAGTTATGCCTTGAGAAGTTGAAGGCGGTGAGGTGTGTGCCTTCCAGCTTCCCTCTGTTCCCTTTGTTGTTTAGTGTTACCCTTCCCTCTGCTGAATTCACGCCCCTGTAAATCCATGAGCTGGCTCCTGGGAGGCTCTAGGTCTGGCCTCTGGCTACAGACTGCAGGAGTCAGACATAATTACCTACTCCTTACCATGAATCTACTATGTTTCCTTCCAGAGGCATTAATTCAGACCCAGATTATGCCTAGCTGGGCAGTGGCCAGAGGAATTTAGACCACAGAGTACAGAAAGCATAAGGTAGTAATAACTCTATTCACCCAAGACACTTTGCCTAAAAGGACCCTTTCACCCCAGTGAGAAGGCCTGAGATGTGACCAGAAGGTGGGGCGTGCTTAGACTGACTGCATTATTTCTCACCTTCTAGAACAGTATCAGGCCATCGAATTCTCAGTAAATCAGGAGAGCTACTGAGAAACAATTTGGAATATCATTCCTATATGTTGCTGCAAGCGCTATTAACTATCTCTGGCTATTGAGTTGATTCAGGAATCTGGCAGCCTCACAAATACATATTCCTGAACTTTGTATTTATTTTGCTCTTTTACATCAAGGGGAAGTCCTGTAAAACAAGTTCAGAAGTATACAAAGAATTGAACAGAAAAATCGTGTTTCAGAAAATTTGGCAACTGAAAATACACATGAATTTTTCATTTTGAGAAGATGAAGGATAATTAAGATGGTAAATTGACCCATGTTTCCATCAAAAGGTTCTTACTTTGTAATTGTACTTTCCACATTTAAACACAATATAATATGTAATCATTTTATGAAATTACATGAACAACTTGAGTTGGATTCTGAAAAGCTAGCTGGTGATATTTCTCTGCAGCTAGTATAAGGCATCCCAAATATTCTGCCAATAGCATTTCTAACATAAAGTGGGGTTTTCATTTGTTTGTTTGTTTTAAACCATTATCGAAGAAGTAAACTTCTTGATGTGGGAATGGTTCTTTGTCACAGAGGCTGACAGTCATGTTGCAGGTATTTTTTTGATTTAGTATTAGTTGCTTTCCTCATTTTATATGCATCTTCTCTGTTGTTAAACAATTCCATCTTGGGCCTCCATCCTGTCTCTGAAAACCTTCCTTCCAACTTCTAAACCACATACATGGATTATCTGATTAATCTAATGGACCATGAGGTATATTTTGATTACTAACAGAAAACTAGTTTCCTAGAGATTAGTGGACATATGCGCCTCATAAACTTAGTTGAGAATCCTTAAGCATTGAAACATCTTAAATACTCAGTATAGGTCCTGGGCATAGTGTCCAGTCTTTGTCAACAGGAAAATGTATTCATTCACTCAGCCCATCTCTACTAAGTGCCTAATGTATACTGGCTACCTTGTTGGGCACTGTTCCAGAAAATTTTTGAAAGAGATCTCAGGAAATATTAAGGAGCAAAAAGGAGCCAACAGGAGGGAGTAATTTAAGCTTGGAAAAAATGACCAGGGAATCTCTATTCCAGGTTTAAGTGGATTACTTTGAGGAAGGGTAAGTAGAAGGAATTTAGAAACCTGCCCCTTATTATTTTCTCTTTTGAGTGACCATGTTTTCAGCTCCTCTGAGGCCCTTTACAGGACCTGTGGGCCTAAACGCTTGGAGATCTCTGCTAGTTGCCTTCCTTGTATTTTCTCCTCCCCCTTTGCCCCCTCATTCGAGATCAGGTCAGAATCAGCTAGAAAATTAAATTACTCACCCCCTCAATGTCAGCTCCCATACATCTCTTTCTCCTCCTGCCTCATGAGTACAGTTCAGCTCTTTAAGAGACGAGACTCTGAATGAAGGTAGTGCAGAATTTAAACATTTAAGAGAGAAACTTGTCAGTTTCAGAACTCGAAGGACAGCTTCACTATAAGATCAGGGGTTTTGACCTCTTGGGTCCCTCCATCTCACCTTCATCCCTTTCTTCTAATTCTTAGTTTAAAAATTAAAAATAAAATAAAATAAAAATACTTTTCGGAGCAGGCAGCGCAAGGAGTCCTCTCGTTCCACGTTTGCTATAAGAAGCAGATTTTTGCACAGGATAAGGTTACGGCTGCCAGCCCAGAACTCCAGCGGTGTGGCAAATCAGACGCTGGGCTCCTCCCCTCCCCCGCCGACGAACGAGAGGCTAACAGACGGGTGCAAGTAGACAAGTAGCTGTTTTTATTGAATACAGAAGCTCCTTGAAAACTCTGTGGGCTCCGGGGCTCTCCTGCAATTCCTTTCATTCCCAAAGTGCTGGAGCCAAGCACGCGTCCCGCGTAACTCCCTCCCATTTCTTCTCCGGGATTTGGGTAGGAGAGGAGGGAGGAGAGCAGAGGGGAGATGGGGGGTGGTTGGTGGGCTGGGCTAGCCCAGAGTCCTGATTCTTGGGCAAAGGGAGAGAGGGGCGGGCTCGCGGCCGCCCGAGAGGCGTGTGATTGGGTCTGACCCTCAGTCGGCTTGTCAGTTTCTCTCGGGGTAAGGGGGGCGCTGGAGGGGAGTGGGCGGAGGAGGGGGCTGCCCAGAGCCTCTCGTCCGGCCCACTGACGGCATGAAGCCTTTAGGGGCACGCAGTCCTCTCAGATTTTCGGTTGAAGCCCCTCATCTGCCTTCAGTCTGAAGGCAGGGCCCCGCAGAGGACGGATCGGAGGGTCCCGGCCGGCGGGGCCAACCGAGAGGGAGAGGAGGGGGCGAGACACAGGAAGGAAGCAAACCATCAAATTTTAAAGAAAAAGCCCTTTGACTTTTTCCCCCCTCTCCCTCCTCAATGGCTGTGTAGCAAACACCCCCGACGATATCTTGGAAGGGACGAAGTTGGTCTGCAATCGCAGTTTCGTGGGTTGAGTTCACACTTGAGTGCGGGGCTCGGAGATGGAGCGGTGGTCCTCTAGGTGGAAAACGAAACGGTGGCTCTGGAATTTCACCATAACAACCCTCGCATTGACTTTCCTCTTCCAGGCTAGAGAGGTCAGAGGAGGTAAGAAAAAAATGGTTTTGGGGAGGTGGGAGAGTGCCGTCGGTCTTTGTCATTTTGCGCCCCTCCCCCTCTTTACCCTTCTTCCCCCGCCTTACTCCCCCACCCCCCAAAACCCCAAAACAATTCTCTTAAATAAAATCCAGATTGTAGCTGCCACCAGGTTGAAGTGAAGGCTGGAGAGAGAGATGGATGTAGGCGGGACAGTAATGGGAGAAGTGGTAGCAGGAGAAAAGATCTGTCAGGCACAGAGCCTGCTGAAATGCCCTTCACCACTTTTCAGCGTCTTTGAAAAGGGGAAAAATATTACCTTGAACACAAGGGCAGTTGTACAAAGCTTTTGTTTGAGGAATAGTCCCTAGAATGCCCTTTGAACACATCTTCTGGTTTCTTCAGATTCTAACTAATGGGAATATCTTTTTAAGGGTGAGCTGAGGAGAAAATATAGAGAAAGGGTATAAAATGAACCTTGATAAAGTTCTTTGTGTGAAGCAAAGTGAGAGACCGGCTCTTTTACTTTTTGGGTTATAAGAGAAAGCAGAGGTGATGAATCTAGAAGACTGAGAACACTGTGTGTGTGTGTGTGTGTGTGTGTGTGTGTGTGTGTGTGTGTGTGTCATTTTGAAGAGATTTTAAGTGGAAAAAAATTTGGCAGTTTATAAAGAACGCGTTGAAGATAGGGAGAACACCTCTCCCTGAATTTCAGTCCACTCCTCTCCAGTATGACCCCCAACCCCAACCCCCACTTCCTCTTGCAGGTTGGACGTGCAGTTCTCTTGGAGAATGATGAAACTTGCCAAGCAAATGGGGTGGGGGAGGACGAATAGGGATTGGGAGGGAAGAGGAGGGGGCCTGGGGTGGGGTGGGAGGGGAGAGGTAAGGGAAAGTTCCTACGTGGCACCACCAAATATTCAATGACCAGACCTGCTCAGAAGACTGCAGCCCTGTCAGTACCCAAGAAGGGAGAGCGACTTCACTCCTCCCCTCTGCCTCCTCCCTCCCCTTCCCCCGCCCTTTCCCGCAAAGGCATCTGGCTGGAGCGGTCCGTTAGGTGCTGTAGACACGACTGGCGGGCAAAGGCCTTTGGAGTTAACGGAGCCCAAACAGCTTAGAGTAGAAAGGCGAGCTTTGTCGCGAGTGCACAGAGAAGTGGGGGGTAGGAAGGAGGGTGGCGAGGATTGGCTGAGGGAGAAAGAAGTTGTCAATCCCAAATGCGCAGGCTTTAGCAGAAACCTGAGTCTGTCCGTGGTAGATGCCAAGATCTGAGTTCTCCCTAATGGGAATTAGCGCTCCCGGAGGCCGAACTCTGGGAAACCAGGTCTGTATTCCTTCCCCAAGCTTAGTGGTGCTCACCTTCCTGAGTAGCAGGCAGTGCTGGATTATTCTTCCTCTTGGCTTTTCCTGGTAAATACAGTCAGAGCCTCAAATTTAAATTTTGCTTCAATTTGGATACAAGTTATGCTAATTATTTTGATTCATTCATTTCAACATTTTCAAGGATAAATAGTAGAGCCTTTGAAAGTGGAATCCATCAAAAGTTTGCTTTTTACCTTTGGTACCTGGTCACCAGCTGGGTTGGTCATTTCTGTCAGCAGTTCTGCCCTCTGCTGGTTTTATTTATTATTTGGAATTTAAGCATCTACCTCAGAACCTAGGGCCTATTAAAATCCTTCTAACCACAGTGATGCTGGAAAAGGACACTCCATTACAAAAATACAGATCTACTATTTCTTTTTCAGCTTGTTACACACACATATGGACAAATGTATCGCAATGCCAGCTCTTAATTTAAAAATATAGAAACCAAACTTTCTTCAATGAAGATGGATGAAATACAAACTCAAGAGGCACCATTGTAGACATTCAGGGATTATTTCAGTGAAGATATTTATGTTTCTTTTCCACATTTGGCCTTCCTTAAAGCTCTAAGGATATCAGAAAGGTCAAATTTCTACACCTGTATTGTATAAATTGTCTCTTTTCAGTCTAGCTGCGGATCTGAAACACTTTTAAACAAACATCCCAGTACCACATCAAGTAAATGGTGGAAAAAGAACCCTGCTTATTATTATAAGGCCAAATAATGTGGGAAATAGCAAAGTTTAAGGATCATATGTTGTTTTTGTTTGTCATTTCTGACGAACTGTCTTAAAAGTTACAAGAGTATTTGGATATTCAGACTGTAAGATTCGGTATTCGCATCATCAAGTTGCTAGGTGCTTATTACTTCCCACTAAGTAATATTTACAAATCTACTCTTGTTGGCATTTTTGCCACTTAATAAACTTCAAAAAGGAAGTAATAGTATACTAATGCTTAAAAAGGAAGCACTGGCCTGAATCATCACACAAGGAAAAAATAAACCCAGTGTTCAGTTCTTATGCTAGCCATTAGATTTGCAATTGAAGCAACAATGGATATGATTTCATTCCAGTTTCTAAATAAAGGTATTATGTACTGTAATTTATTAATGTTGGTGAGATGCAAGGGTGCTATTTGGTTGCTGAATCGAAAGGTAATTTAAAACAGCCTATTTTCATCTAAAATTTGTATTTCTTGGATTTAAGACACTAAAGCCTTAAAGAGTTCTGGGTTCATAATAAATTAGATTCTAAAGGAAGTGTAGTTAGAATCCTAAAGCATCTACCTTACAAAGAATAGTTCTTGGAGTGAATGGATTAAAAGAAAATTTATAATCTCACACAGAATCATATTGTTCTACTTTGCAAATCCAAACCCTATAACTTGGTCATCTTTAACATGCCTATTAAAAATTTTTAGTATTTATTATGATTTAGTATAAAAGAGTGCTATTTTTATAATATATTCATTTACGTTAACTTCAATTTTATGTTTCATATATTTCCCTGTGGTTAACATAAATGCTTTATCTCAGAAATTTATGGATTTCTTTATCAATTAGTCCATTGCTTATTACAGAGAGAACTTGAGATTTACTTGGAGTTTATAGTGACGATGCTGTGTTCAGAGTGATGGTTTTAAGACCTTTAAAAACAAGTTAAGTTATAATTGAATACTAAGAAAAATAGTATCTAATTGAATCATTTTTTACTAGTTAAAATGGTATTCAACCTTTGGTGGTTAAGCCAATAGTGCGTCTTGAAAAAAGTTGATTAATTTTATGAGCGCCTTTCAAAGCTTGTCAGCAATTGATAGTGAGCCTTGCTTGAGTGTTTTGAGTGCTCAGGATCAGCAGGTGAAATGGTGCTGGTTTAGAGAGTATGTGCTAATCCAGCTTTACAAAGAGATCAAGTTTGTCCCTGTGGCTACTTAATCATGAATCAGTTAAAAGGTCAGATACACTTCTGATAACAAATGCAGTGCCTGCTAGGATTATTTATATTGTCTTCCCTCTTGTTTTTTAAATAAAAATTGACACAGTCTAATAGAAAAACAATAAAGAAAGCCAGGTATCTTATGAGAAGCATCTTCCTGTTTGTTTTATACAGAGTTAGGTGCCACATATATAATCAATTAAATATAGACACTTTCACAGAATTGTCTACTAGTTTTGAAATTAAGTTTATTAATATCTTAAAGTAACAATTTACTTCATGATAAATACTTAACTGAGACTCTGTAAAAATTACTCTCTAAGAGGTGTTCTCATATTTTTTAACAAAATTGTGAAGTTGCAAATGAGAAATGTATATACCTAGGTAGTATAATTGCTTACAATTTAATTAATATTTTAGGTTCTGTGTTTGCCTCATTGTGACTAACATAGAAAGAGCATATTATTCAAGTTAAGTTATCCCTAAAACATAGATAGCCAGGCAAACATGAATCTCTTTTCATATTCTTGGGTAGGATTTCTGACAAAAAATAAAAAAAATAAAAAACAAAACACAAAACAAAACCCCAAACTAAACAGTCACCTTTCTTTTTTAAAATTTGCTTCTTTTCTGAAAAAACTCTCCTCACTCTGGTTAATTTATTGAAGTATTGTCTATTTGATAGTGAATGATAATGAATGGACTCAAATCAAGCTTGGTTGAGTGTGTAATAAAAAGGTGAACTTTTCAAAGGAAGAAAAGGTGTTTAGATTAGATTTTTTAAAAAGAATGTTAGAGATAGAAATTATTGTAGAGATTGTTTCTCTTTACTATCTTCTCACTTCACTAATGAGAAAACCAAGGCAGAGAAAAGTTATTAGCTGAATGCTTTTTCTCATAAAAACATAAAAATATTTCTACAATATTCAATGTTTTTCTAGGTAAGCATAGTGAAGGTCTTCAATAGTGGTAAAAATATCTGTAAATAATAGTAGGTCTGAGACTTTATGGAATGACCAAATACTGCTTAACTCTACGTGCTGGAGCTTAGTGAGAAGATGGATTAAGTGAAAATGATTGATTTAAAGAAAATCGGATAAGAAACAGAGTTATAGAATGCGTTTAAAAATTCCTCAATTTCCTAAGTTTGGAGAAAGGTGATTTTTGATCATTTATACTGTTAATATACCTAATTATGTGATTCTATAGAATTATCGGTATCAGAGTAGAAAGCATAATAGTTTGTAAAATATTTTTTGTGTGTGTTTGTTGCTGGATTAGGAACGTAGTTTTTTATGCACTCCAAAGTTGTTAATGGAGGAGGACCAGGCCCACTTCAAATTTTCAAGAAGCTAAGAAATTATATATTTATATAATATAAACATATAAATTGTATATTTACTTCAAATAATATATTCATTTAATAATATATCTATGTATTTATTACTAATGATGTCAAATTTCTATGCCTTCCGAGTTGATTTTAGACTGATTGGATGAAATATACTCTATATATGTATAGTTTTAGTACTAAACCAGATATTGAATTGATTATTACTTGATATGGCTTGTTTGTTTAATAGATAATCTTTTCCCAAACAAGTGGCAAACTTTGGGAAAACATAGAAGAGCACTTAGTAATGTAAATTCTAATTAATTTTTCTTTTTTCTTTTTTTAGATTTTATTTATTTGAGAGAGAGAGAGTGAGAGAGAGAGAGAGAGAGATCCCGAGCAAGGGAGAGGGGTAGAGGGAGAAGCAGGCTCCCCGCTGAGCAAGGAGCCGGATGCGGGACTCAATCCCAGGACCCTGGGATCATGACCTGAACTGAAATCAGATGCCTAACCAACTGAGCCACCCAGGCTCCCTCTAATTAATTTTTCTTTCGGATTGTTTAGGCATCTGAGACTACATAAACAACTTCTGCCTCCAGAATAAACGGACATTAATCTATAGGGAAGTAGACACTCCTAAGAGATTACCATGATATTGGTTGTGCTGGCAATAACAGTGGTAGATCTAGTATTTCCACCGAATGAAGACTTTTCCTATCTTTAGGAAAGAAGAAGATACTGTGGAAGCTAATATTTATACTCATGATCAACACTAACAATTTATATGAATATAGGGTTTTATAAGTACTGAACTATCCCCATCATTTTATATAGTTTTTAATGATTATATGCAGGTATTCAAAATCCAGAATTCCATTGTATCCTAAACACACTTTTCTTTCCTCCTACCTTTGGAGCAGTAATTATGGGCAGTTGGCATAATCATTAGGGATTCAGGGCAACTACAGAGTGGGGGCTGAGAGCGGATCTGCATTCCTGCTCTTACTCCTCCACTTCCCTCATTTGATAGTGGGGAAACGTGACCTGAGCTGGAAGTGGTGAGGGGAAACCAAACTTTGATTTTGACCATCGAAGTTTTGTTCCTTAGCAAAGGGGAAAGAGAGGTATACACTGATGCTATAAAAAGTTGCAGTGTTCCCTAAATTCTCTCACGGAAGAGACAACTTTAAATGGAGATTGCAGTGTAGCTTTTCTAATGACTTTCTTAGATTTGGACTTTTTTCTTCTAATTTCTCTTGCAATTTATTTCAGAACATAAAGTTTTAATTTTTTTTCATCTTAAACTGTCTCCCATATTATAATGTGCCTACTATATGTATTGCTTTTTCTTGCAAAATCCTAATATAATTTTATTTTTATAGGCCCTTTTTTCCGTACTTGCCATTGTCTCAAAACTCAACCTGAATAATACTAGCTGTTAGAGAAGATGAAAGTCGATTTTAAAGTGATTTAGTGAGTAGTGTTTATTGGTTGCAGTCTTTGGCCTACTACTGACTTGGCTAGTGGTTCTTTAGACACTGGCTGATCACCAGACCTACTGTTATCTGGTAAAATAAACTCTTTGCTTGCTGCGCATGGAATTAGAGACAGTGCTATTAATTTAGGAGAAAGAACTCAGAGAAAAGAAAGGTTATCATATTTCAGAGTAAGAGACCAGCTTAAATACAACTTGACAATTGAGAACTAAAACAAACCTGTGTCCGAGTGCTTTAGCACAATCAACTTTTGCAATCCCTTCAAACCTTTTTTTTTCCTTAAAAAGCATTTCTTTCCTATTTTAAACAAATTTAATTGCTCTTGAATGGCCCTGTACTGTACAGGCAAATGAAGGTCCCTATTCATAGAACTTGAGCGCATAGTGTCCGTGGAAGCTTTCTTCCTCGTCTGACTGGTAACCTGGCATCCGGGCTGACAGGCGTGAACCTTCCACTGTGTGAGGTGCTTGGCTTCCCTTCCCTGTTCAGCTTTTCACAAACAACTTCCCAAAAGGATGACTGCCGGAAAGGGCAGTGGTGCAATTCCTGACAAAGCTAATAAGAAACTCTAAAGCACTTTTGCACTTTGTGCTCGTATCGGAGAGCTCTGCTGAGAAAGAAGAACCATGCATATGATACTGCTCTTTTCCCTGACTTCTCTCTTTAGGTTAGAGTCAGCAGTGGACCACAACCAACCAGCTGTCACTCTTCTGTTTGAATGCCGACGAGTCTTCAAAATACTTCACTGGTTTTGAGGATAAATATATTGTGCAAATGGCTTAGCGTGATGTAGAGTGGCCTTCAGGATGGGACCCCTCTGTACGTCCAGGCTCATGACCAGCCATTTCCCTTGCACTTCAGCCGTGTTAAACCTCTTGCCCATATTCTCCCCTGTCCTAGAACACACTATTCTCTTTCTTTGGAATATTTGTTCCCTCTTCATCCATCTAGCAAATGTCTTCTCCTACTTCAAGATTTAGATCAGGCTTCATATCTCCAGGCAGATAGAATAGTAAGATCTAACACTAAATGCTCGCATATTATTATGTGCCATGTCTTGTTGTTAGCCCCCCCCTTTTTTTTAAATATTTATTTATTTATTTGACAGAACGAGAGAGCAGAAGAGCACTAGCAGTGGGAGTGGCAGAGGGAGAGGGAGAAGCAGGCTTCCCGCCAAGCAGGGAGCCCGATGCGGGGCTCAATCCCAGGACCCTGGGATCAGGGCCTGAGCCAAAGGCAGACGCTTATCCAACTGAGCCACCCAGGCACCCAGTACTCTTCACATAGAATCTCATTTCATTCTGACAACTGCCCTGGAAGTAAGCTAATATTAAAATATACATTTTGGGGCGCCTGGGTGGCTCAGTTGGTTAAGCGACTGCCTTCAGCTCAGGTCATGATCCTGGAGTCCCTCGATCGAGTCCCGCATCGCGCTCCCTGCTCAGCAGGGAGTCTGCTTCTCCCTCTGACCCTCCCCCCTCTCATGCTCTCTCTCTCTATCTCATTCTCTCTCTCAAATAAATAAATAAAATATTTAAAAAAATAAATAAATAAATAAATAAAATACACATTTTACCCATGAAGGAACTGAAAAAGAGAGAAGTTAATTATCATGCCTAAGGTCACACAGCTTCTATGTGATAGACCCAGGATTTGAACCTAGAGAGTCTGTTCCAGAGCCTGTGCTTTTTTGATCGTTTGTCCATGCTTACTTTATTGTGTGTTCTAATGTTTCCACACAGCCACCCTGACTTATGATTATAGTGCCCTGGGACCTAACATTAATGGACAAATCATGCAATTGCACCACAGTAAGCACCATGTCAATTGTATGAATAACTTGAATGCCACCAAGGAGAAATATAAAGAGGACTTGGCAAAAGGCAATGTTATAATTCAGTCAGCCTTCATTAAGGTTCAGTGGTGGAGGCCATAACACTCTTTCCATTTTAAGAGCAAACATAAGCGCTAATAATGAGAGAACACTAAAGGCTGTTGCTAGGGCGCCTGGGTGGCTCAGTTGCTAAGCGTCTGCCTTCAGCTCAGGTCATGATCCCAGTGTCCTGGGATCAAGCCCCGGATCGGGCTCCCTGCTCGGCGGGAAGCCTGCTTCTCCCTTTCTCACTCCCCGTGCTTGTGTTCCCTCTCTTGCTGTCTCTCTCTCTCTCTGTCAAATAAATAAATAAAATCTTTAAAAAAAAAAAAAAAAAAAAAAGGCTGTTGCTAGAAGCCAGCAAACGTTACTTTGTTTCCTCTGACTTATTTAAGGAGAAGTTGACAGCTGTATCTGTTAGCATTCAAGGTTCAGATTGGGGTTGGCTTGGTTTCATTAAGTAATAAGGACACTTACAAATTGCTGCCTGTTTTAATCAGGATCCATTGCAAGGAACCAGAGGTCTTATTCTACTTTGGGAGACTGATATATGGTAGTATGCTTATTACCTTCAGTATGAAAGTGTCAGATCTGATTATCTAAAAGCTGTTTGGAATGTAGTCAACTGGGAGAATGTAACTAAAAGATACATACTTCGCAAAAAATTGTATCATTATTTAAAAAATTACTCATTTATCTGTTAGCCTTCCTGTAAAAGTTGCTGGGGGGTAATGACTATGATTTAGTTTTATTTCTGTCCTTAGGGTCTACCGAGATGCCAGAATGCACATTATATAATATAGTCACTATTTAGATTATAAATTATCTTCTTGATTTTGCCCAGTGGACTGGAACAAGGTTAAATCTAGTTAACTTGGGAGTGGTGTGAAATGACCTACTCATTCATGTCTTGTCATTAGCAGTAATTAGATCCCTCCCTCTTTCTTTACTTTTTCTCTGTAAGTGAATGAATTGGGATATCCCTCTAGCTTTCCTCGTTTGGAGAACAGTTTTTGCACATTCTCTTCAAAGATGCTTCTGAATATTTGAAGCTACTAATTTCCTGTATTACCTCTAAAATTGTAGTTTGCTTTAACATAGTAATCTTGTAGAGAAAAACACCATATGAAGCAGTATTTTTGTTTTGACAGCAACATAAATCATCATTTCACTGTCTGCTGTGAACAAGAAAGTTTAAGCCAAGAGTGGTATCAATCTGTTAAAGTAATAATTGGGAAAATTCCTGTCATATATTCATTTTGAAACTTTTATCTGTTTTGTATGCTGTTATGGATTTCTGATTTTGCTTAATAACTATTAGAAAGAGTAACCTATCTATATTTATTGCTTTATGATTATTTTAGTAAACTCATTCTAGAAAGTAATTTGCATATCATATATATTCTAATTATTATATGACGAAGTACCATCTTTAAGCAAGGAGTATATAAAGTTTCCAGTGCTTAATAAGAGACAGTAGTTGTAGAATTGTTTTAGAAGAATGTTACATATTTTTTATATTCTATTCCTAGCCATTGTATATTTTAGTTACACTAAAATCATTAGGATAAGTATCTTTATCTGTTTTAGTGTGTCCCAAGCACATAGAACAGAGCCTGTCACATAGTTAGTGTTTGGTAAATCTTTGCTGAATGAAGTGAAAGTGTTGGTTGAAGCTCTAATGAATTGCTCTTCAATAATCTAACAACCTGAGATATGATATAAGGTTATATATATCAATTGTTGCCAGTGTCTACAGAAGTGTATTGAACAGATTTTGGCTGATATTGTTGTGATTTCCTGAAAATGTCAATCTCTGTTTTGCCTCCAAGCAAGCTATGATCTCCACCTTGAACACTTCCAAACCGCTTACCAGTACGTTTTTGGATTTAGATATTATCTCCTAAAGGAATACCTCTCCTCAACCATAAAGACTGAGGTAGTTGTCCTTGCATAACATTCTAAAGCACACTATACTTACTCCAAACCTGAATACTTATCACAGGATATTTTTGATGCTAAAATGAAAACAAGGAATGCATCTTTTCATCTATGTAAGAAATTCTGTCTTGTAGCACTATACCTGGAGCAGAATAGATGGCCAATAAATGTTTATCGTATGAATTAATGACCTCATAAGCAAGGGATTATACTAAAGTCAAGAAGACAGGGACAATCAGCCTTGACTTGCTATCACAGTCATTTCCAGTCCCATCTCTGTGGATTTTGATTGAGTAGAGTTTGTATAGAATCCAAGTATAGGTATTTTATAAATCCTCACAGATAATTATGATGCACATCCAAGGGTTTATGAATCTTTTGTAACAGGAAATAAATACAAAAATGGAAATGTATCTAGCTTGTATAACAGGGCACTGGAAGTCAAGTAAAAGATTATTTGTCTGCTGTGTGCAAATCATTTGATAAATACCCAACCACCCAATAGCAGTGACTCTGCAAAAACTGATTTGGGTAGATCAACTGATTATGATAGAGTTCATGCTTTTTTAAAAATCCTTTTCTCCATAGCATGTAATAAACTAAATGCCAACAAATATTGCTTTTCTCAACATGAAAGTCAGATGCTTGTATTGAAACTATAATTTAAGCTTTATAATAAACATTTTAATAGCTTTGGCCGCTTGTACATCAGAAATGCCAAGCTTTTTACATATCATACTCTCAACAGGCATTTGTTCTTTCCTTTGCCATCCTCAGAGTTGTGATATGATTCCCGCTTTCAATTTTCAGTTCATAGAAGCTTTTTATGATACAAGAAAGTTCAGGATTGAGGTTGTTCAATAACCGTGAAAATTAAATAACTCTCTTCTATGTGCCATCAGTGTTAGTTGTTCTGACTACAAAGACAGTACGCCAATGTCTATTCTCATGGGGTATGCGTGTTATCAGGAGAGAGCTGGGGTTAGGCGAATGGGCTAGGGCCACATAACACAAGATTGTAAGGGTATATTTTTTCTGCATAGCACAGAATCGTGGGACTAATTAAAGAATACAGGGAGGCTGCTAAATTGGCAGAGTCAGTATATACTTTGATACCTATCCCTATTAGGTGGTTCCCCTTGGTTGCAACCACTAGATCTTCTGAAAAATAATCAGGGAACTGGGGCCATGCTGCTTTTCTGCAATAGCCAACCCACTGTAAAGTCACCTGGAGGTCTCCAAGATAAATTAGTACATTTAAGTCACACTTGGTACAGGGTTATGTCCTTTACGGAATTGAAAACTGTATGAATGAATAATCTTCCTGTTTTATAAGGGAGTACATTAAACAAAATGTATACACGTATTTATAAAATCTGTTATAAGACAAAGATATAGCCTAACATTTTAAACCTTAAATGTGATTGTTCTTGTTATTACCCAACTTGTAGCATGTTTTAGGACATAAATTATAAGTAGTTTTGTCTGTCTGTTTCTGAGGATTCATATATTGGATGAAGATCTCTATGTTGATTATTTGATTATTTGATTATAAATATTTATTATAATCATTTTTTAAGTCATAATGATTTCTTTCACAGAAAGTTATATCAAATAGAGTTTTAAAACAAGTGTATATTAACTAATTATAGCTTTAAATAATGTTAATAGGCTGTCAACTCCCAAAGTTTTATTTCTACCCCATATCTTTTCCCTGAATTCCAGACTCATATACTCAACTGCCTAGTCAGCCATTTCCAGTGGAATGTATTAAATTGTCTCAAAATTAGCATACCCAAAACTGAATTGTAGAACCCTTCCTGAAGCTTATTCCACTCACAATCTTTCCATCTCAGTTGATGGAAACACAATCAGTCATGATGTTCGAACTAAAACACTAGGAGTAGCTTTGACTCCTTTTCTCTCATACTCCGTATCCAACCCATCAGCAACCCTGTCTTTTATGTTTTTGAATATATCCAGAATCTGACCCAGTACTTCATCTCTCAGTCCAAGATTGCAAAATTGACAAAATTTTACACCTCGAGGATTGCAATTGCTTCTTCTGTGCTCTCTTCCACTCTAGTGACCCTATAGTCTGTTCTCAACACAGCGCCATAGTGGCCTGGAAGATTCATTGGTTCATGTTACTCCTCTCCCTTAACTTCCAGTTGGTTCATCTTACTCCTCTCCCTTAACTTCCAGTAGTTTTCCATCTCACTTGGAATACAATCTAAACTCATAGAACATACCACAGGATCTATACAATTGCCTCCAACCTGCCTCCCCCTTACTTCTCTGACCTCATCTCTTATACCCTTTTTATTTCCTCTGCTGGCAGCCTAAGTGTCTCCTTGCATTTCCTTCAACTCCTCCCCTTTGGGGCGACTCCTATCTCAGGTTCTTTGCACTTGCTATTCCTTTTGCTTAGAATGCTATGCAATCAAAATATCAGTATAGAGAATCCTCTTATGCCTTGCTAGACTGCTCAAACATTATTTTCTTATTGAGCCCTTTCCTGTCTTTCTGATTTGATACTAAAATCCATGCCTCTTCAAATCTCATTTACGGATTTATTTTTCTTCTTAGTACTAATCAAATATTTGTCATTTATAAAAAGTAATGACTTATTTAAATTAAAGTTGTAGATTTTATTTTAGGGCTTTCTATCAAATGTAGAATTGGATATTTTTGGAGTACAAGGAGTACAAATATTGCCTTAAAGTATTTGGGCAGCTTCTAGGCCATTTTTATCCACATAATTGCCATAGTTTTAAATTTTATTTTACATATTTAGACATATTCAAAGTGACACTTAAATTCCACTTTCTGTATAGAAAAGCATTTTACTTATTTGATGAACATCCTGCATATCGATTCAGTTGTTTTGAGACATTATAGGTGTATAGAAATGGTAATGGGAGTTTGTTTAGCTGGTGTAACAGGGGATAATGTGGGACTTGTGGTTACTTAAAAAGTAGATGGGTGATATTTGCAGGTGAAGACATAAAAGCAACAACAGATTAAATACTGTTAAGGAAATGTATACATATGCTGATATTCAAAACAAATTTATTTGTTATTTCCAATCAATACTAAATCTCAGCTAGGATCACAGGGCTTACACATTTCTCTCAACCACTGGGTAGGTCAGAATTAGAATAAACAGTCAATAGTGGGATGTCGATATGATGAATTGTGGTGGGAGCCACAATTTTTCCATTACTTCTACTTCAGAATATTTCATTGTGTATTTCTTTTACCCCAATCTTTCCAATCTTGAATTTCACTGCGTAACTGACTTTTTTTAAGCGGTATTTTCATGGGATTGTAAGGAAGTACATTTACATTTGGTCATTGGGTTCTGTTTTCTGAAATGGTATTATCATTAGGCTTGTTAGGTGCCTGGTGTTGATGAAATTAACTATAAAATTCCTGAAACGGCAGGCTACTTTTTTACACATGTCTTTGTCCATGTTATTCTCAATTTGATCCTATTCTTAGTTTGAGTACCAAATATCCAGTTTTTGCAAGATACTCATCAAAAACTTGAGCCTTGAGATACGTATATTTGTTGTATTCATTTTTTTCCTGAAGGGAAATATACTCTCTAAACATAGGTTTAAAATGACAAAACATATAAGTTTATTATAGAATCTCTTGGGGGTAAAATGAACTCTAAACACTTCCCATGCCCAGGAATATTTAGTGTAAATTCTACAACTATAATCTTATAAGTTTAAAATTTATTAAAGTATTCAAGCAGTTCACTTCTCCCATTTTATACTTTGAGTACAAAGATTAGATTACAGAATACAGACAAAAAGTCTAATCGTTTCAACTACAAAGAGTTGTGTTGGGACATAGGAAATTTAGGTGATTTCTATTGACATTATTTGTGTCACATAGTCACTTAAAGATGAACTTTCAAACTTTTTTTTTTAAATATGGAAGAATTAGGTCAATATGTTTTATTTTTTAATACTTCATGTTTGTTTGCAATACAAGGTTGGTGTATAGCATATATGTGTTTGAAATAAATGAAGAAACAGTATCAGAGGAAAGACACTAAAATATTAGTTCCTTTGAAGATTTATTTTTATTTATTTATTTTAGAGAGAGACAGAGAGAGAGAACATGAGTGGGGGGCAGGGACAGAGGGAAAGAACCTTAAGCAGACTCCCTGCTGAGCAAGGAGCCTTGTATGCTGGGCTTGATTCCACAACCCTGAGATCATGACCTGAGCCGAAATCAAGAGTCGGAGGTTTAACCGACTGAACCACCCAGGCGCCCCTAAGGTATTAGTTTAGTTTTTTTTTTTTTTAAGATTTTATTTATTTATTTGACACAGAGAGAGAGAGAGAGTACAATCGGGGGAACTGCAGAGGGAGGGAGAGAAGCAGCCCCCCCCACTGAGCAGGGAGCCCCATGCAGGGATCTATCCCGGGACCCTGGGATCATGACCTGAGCCGAAGGCAGACGCTTAACCAACTGAGCCACACAGGCGCCCTGAGATTTTTTTTAAAGATTTTATTTATTTATTTGAGAGAGAGAGAGAGTGAGTGCGAGTGGGGGGAGGCACAGAGGGACAAGCAGACTCCCCACTGAGTGTGAGGTCTGGTGCGGGGCTCCATCTCACCACCCCAAGATCATAACCGAGCCAAAACCAAGAGTTGGACACTTAAACGACTGAGCCACCCAGGTACCCCAGGAGATGGTTTATAACTCTTTCTGTGTTTTAGTTTACTTCTTTCTCCCTATAATGTTATGTTTCATATGTGGCCTGTGATGTGAGGTACAAGGTGAAGATAAGTGACTCCCGAGAAATGAGAAAACATCTACTTTAGAACTTAAGAACTGAGTTCTTGCCACACTTGCATCAAATGGAAACAATCAGATTTGGGAAGCTCTTTTAGGTGCTGTTTATAAAGGCCATTTCTAACACTTGTTTTCCTTCTCAGACTGGTGAGAAAGAAACTCTGACACATAATAAATAATCAATAAAGATGTTTAATGAATGAACAAATATATGAATCAATGAGCAGCTATACCCTGCCTCTGAGGTTCATTGATTCATGTATTTGTTCATTCATTAAACATATCTTTATTGATTATTTACTATGTCAGGTGCTATGTTATTTATGAATACTACAGTGAACATCAATAGTGCTGATGTTTACTGTCAGAGGGTTTACAGTCTATCAGGGGAGGCAGACATCAAACAATAAATCACAAGCAGAGAGAGAAGGAGGGAAATTAGGCAGTATGAGTCTGTAACAGGGAGTTTAGACACACACTGTGCCTGAGTGAAAATGAGATAATTAAGCAAGCAAACAAAATAGAGTGTGGAGTTATCCAAGAGGAATATAGGGTACTTGGGATCATATGAGTGGGTCACAGAACTCAGCCTGGGAGAGATAAGTAATGATTCCCTGAAGGAAGTTACGGTTAGGTTGAGATCAAAAGGTTGATTAGGTCTCAGATCACCTGGCTTTAATCCTGGCTACCCATTAGATTCATCTAGGAAACTTCTATAACATGAATGTCTACCCTCCCCGCTCCCCGCTTCATTCTAGTCATTAGTTCTTACACAGGACCCAGGCGTTCTTATGTTGTAAAAGTTCTCCGGGAGATTCTAATGACAGGATTGAAAAACAGTCAGCCATCCTTAGCCAATTGAGAAAAGATTGAAAAATCCCCAACCAAAGGAGCACAGTATATTTTAGAAACTAAGAGAAGTTTATTTCAGCTGGAGCATTACATTTGGGGTTGGGTAAATAGGTAGGAGTTAGTGTAAATGTTTCACTTGGAGACTGTGGCTGTGAATATCCATAGTGGAGATCCGGTTTTTCTCAAGAGGTCCTCAGCAGCCGTGATGCACCCACGGAGAATTTGGACATCTAAATTTATTCAGTGTTGGTGTCTTGTCAGGCAATCATGATTACTTTCACTTCCTTGTACACTGCACTGTCTTGTTTCTGTGCTGCCTATCTGGTATTCCTGTCACCCTCCTCATAGCTTATAACCTCCTACCCATCCTTCAGGACTCAGCTTAAAAGAAACCACATGTTAGATATTTCAGCCTTTGTGAGCCATACGATCTCTATCACAGCGTTACAACTCTGTTGTAGGGCGAAAGCAGCTATGGACAATAGATAAATGAATGGGTGTGGCTGTAGTCTAATACAAATATTATTTGTGGATGCTGAAATGTAAATTTCATATAACTTCTGCATGTCACAAAATGTTGTTCTGTTTTTAATTTTTTCACCATGTAAATTACGAAAATAGTCAGCAAGGGCTTAACTCATAGGCATAGTTTTTTTCCTGCCACTGTTCTAAGGCATGGCCCCAAATACCAACTCACAAAAACTCTTTTAGGTAAATATTTTTTATTATTTTCATCTTACAGATGTAGAAACTGAGGCACAAAGCAGTCCAGATCACACACATGCTAAGTGCCAGGGATGGGATTCGGAATCATTCCAGCTCTTCTACACTATGTATTGGTGTCATTTACTCCTTATTGGTCATGGGAGTGTGTGAAGAAATTTAAAGGGGGAATTAATTAGAGATGAAACAATCAAAGCATTGTGAGACTTTAGATCAGTAATCCATGTGGACACTGAAAGCAACAGAGGGAAAGGATTAAAGACCTGGGACAGACTAATCAGTGAATGAGTCGGGGTGTCCAGGAGAGCAGCAGAACATAATAGAAAAGACATATTACGCCCTCAGAAATTTTTGTTTTAAGATAAGAGAGCCCTATGGGCTTCAGAGAAAGTTGCTTCTAGTATTTTCACATTATCGTGTTTCACATTCAGCCAGTATTTTATATAGCTCGTGTGTGTGGGTGGGTGTGTGCATACCCATTCTCTTCTAGTTTGGGAAAAAATCAAGTATAGGTAAATAATTAAAACCAAACGTGAAAAGTGCTACAGTAGAGGTGAGTATATCAAACCCAGCTTTGGGAGATAGCTTTCCGGAGCAGATTATACATCATTTATATCCTATGTTTTCCTCAGGTGAAAAAGCTAAATGATTCAGATAGGGAAAATAGGATTTATAAAGTCCCAGAGGCAAGAGAAAGAAGATGGGGGGAGGGGGTTCTGGGCAGTCTAGGTTCAGTATAACTAGAGCACTGAGTGAAGATAGAGTCAGGGGAAATGACAATGAAAAGAAAATGGTGGCGGTGCAGTTGGGGTGATACCAGTAGGACAAATGCGTGTGTTCAGGCCTTCAAGATTTTATGTGTGGGGTCTGTGAATACCCTCTGGAAGTTAGTGGGTTCACTGGAGGAATTTAAGCAGCAAAGTGACATAAAGCCTGGAGTTTTGGAAGCTTGCTCAAGTTGTGGTGTGCAGACTGAGGAGAAAAGACATGGAAACCAGTTAAATGGCTATTGGAGTAATGCACTGGGCTCTGGTATCTTATTCTCCCATTTAATAAAATACAAGAGTATGTAGTGAAAGGCAGGAAAAATACTATTGAACAAAATATCGTGCTAATTGGATACATCTGAAATTCTAATCATGGTTTGTGGCATCAGCTATTGGCAACATAGAAATGATTCCAATATTAAGGGCATTTAAGAATTGCTTTGAATATGGAAATTTCACCTTTTTAGATGTATCAAGTTAAGCTACAACAAATTACTGCTTTTACTCTTTAAGCAGTTGCAATTCAGTTAATAAAATTTGAAGAATAACTTCCCTGTGTGTGTATAATGTATGTGTGTATGTATAAAATCATAGAATCTGCATTAGGAGAATTTGTTAAGTGCTGCAATTATGAGGTCAAATAACAGGCAGATTTCAAAGTGTCTTAATTTATTATTTGGTTTATTTGAAGGAAAAAACCTTACATTTTTCCATTTTTATAACTTGATATGCTTTTCTAGAAAAAGAAAAAACCTAGTTGAAATCTTTACTCTGTGTCCCTCTTTTTTAATTGGTTTTTGAAGAGTGAATTATTTCATATAATGTGTCTCTACAAAGAATTTTGTGAGGCTTTAAAAATAGAGCCCTTATTTTGAATCCTGTAGAGGGAATGTGTTTTTATCACTTTCAAAGTAGGAAGGAACAAATGTGACAAAATCTGTGCTCTTGGAAAAGGTCATCCTGTGAAAAGATATTCTGGAGAGAAGGGACGTGTGGTTTATTTCATGTATTATTTACCTATGAGCAGTTGGGACCATGACCATGGGACTGTGTCCTTTTCTTCATAGAATTACAGCCTTCATAGCTATGTTCAGGTCAGTCCTTGAGTCTTTACCCTGATGTCCTTTTGCTGACGGACTCAGAGCAAGAAGATAAGATAAAATAAGCAGATAAGATGCTGTGACTTGTAGAAACAGTCTCTTTCAGAGTCATTTATACCCTGAAACCCATAAATTGAGTTTAATTTAAAACAAATATAAACATCAGGAATCAATTAACTGTCTCAAGATAATTTTAGTATATTATATTTATGTTTTAAGTTTCTTTTACGGGGTATAGCGATGAAGGTGGCGGAGTGGAAAGAGCCTGGATTTGATATTTGTCCAGATCTTAGGAGTGTCCTTAGTTTGCTTTCTGGATCTCAATTTCTTCATCTGCACAGTGGGGATCAGAACATATGCCCTGCAAAGCCTGTCAAGAACTTAGCCTAGTGCCTGGCACATACTAGGCTTTCTAGACATGGAAGCCATTATAGTTATTACTTTCTTGTTGTACTTTATGATAAGAGAAAAGAAGAAAGTTAAGAATCGGCAGGTGTTCCTATTGGCCTAAAAAAACTGACCATCACGAGCAGGACTTCTGCAAAAAGGTTCTTGAATGCTGTGATTCTTTTAAATATTCCAAGGCTGACCTAGAGAGGATCATATCTGATAGAGTTAATGATCCCTTTGAAATATCTGACTTCCATAAATAAAAAGTTTTTTTTTTTTTAATAATTTGGAAACCATGTGTACTATACTGGATAGTAGGTTGATTTTCATTCAGAGGCTTGATGAAATAGGTAGAGTATTGTTAAAGGAAGTTACACTTGTTATATTCTAAAAGGAAACACGCAAAGCTTCATCCACATATGTTTGTACATATGGAAGTCAATACCCCTAAATCTTAATTAACTAAGGAAATGACCAGGTATACATTGCTCACAAGCACTCATTCATTCATTCATTCATGCATTCTATGATTAACTGATAGTTATTGTAAAAATATGTTAGTTGAAATTACAATTTTCAAAGAATAGCATCCTCTATGGAATGTAATAAATTGTGATGGTATTTTCTGCTTCTAAAATCAGTCCCTTTTCCACTCTCATTAAGTCCTCCCAGAAACAGTATATTTACAAAACCCAACATATTTTGAAATTTGATGGCAATTCTGTTTTTTTTTAACTAACAACTGAGCTTTTCAAATCAATAATATTGGTTCACTTCCAGGCAGAAGTGATCTCTTTTCTTTCTGAATTGGAATCTTAAATACTTGCAGTAAGGACTTATGTCTCAGACATGCTCAGTAATACAACGGCCAACACATGGCCTTCTCTGAATATTTTTATTTTTGAATAAGGAGAAAAAGTCAATAGAATATAGGTATATTGAGTGATATGGAGTCTAAAGTCTGTTTTTATAACAATGCTTACACCACATGACTCCTATTTTGGCTTGCTTAGTGAATTAAGTAGATATTAAGTTGTGGATCAGGGAATTTGATCATCTAAAACATTGCCGTTTTATGTCTGCTTTATTTCATATAGTGTGATGTTTTGAAGATTCATCCATGTGGTAGCATGTATCAGAACGTCATTGCTGTTTATGACTGAATCCTATTCCATTGTATGCATGTACCACGTTTTGTTAATCTGTTCATGTATTGATAGAAATTTGTGTGGTTTCCACCTTTTGGCTATTGTGAATAACGTTTCAGTGAACATTGGCACACAGGTATCTGTTTAAGTGCCAGCTTTCAGTTCTTTTGGGTATATATCTAGGAGTGGAATTGCTTGGTCATATGAAATTCTATGTTCAGTGTTCTGAAGAATAGTGTATGATTCCACTTATATGAAATTTCTAGAATAGTCAACTTCATAGAGACAGAAAGTACGTATTTTTTTTTTTTGATGTAGTATTCCATGATTCATTGTTTGTGTATAACACCCAGTGCTCCATGCAGAACGTGCCCTCCTCAATACCCATCACCAGGCTAACCCATCCTCCCACCCCCCTCCCCTCTAGAACCCTCAGTTTGTTTTCCAGAGTCCATCGTCTCTCATGGTTCGTCTCCCCCTCCAGTATCCCCTCTTCATTCTTCCCTTCCTGCTATCTTCTTCTTTTTTTTTTTTTTAACATATATTGTATTATTTGCTTCAGAGGTACAGATCTGTGATTCAACAGTCTTGCACAATTCACAGCGCTCACCATAGCACATACCCTCCCCAATGTCTATCACCCACCCAGCCACCCCATCCCTCCCACCCCCCACCCCTCCAGCAACCCTCAGTTTGTTTCCTGAGATTAAGAATTCCTCATATCAGTGAGGTCATATGATACATGTCTTTCTCTGATTGACTTATTTCGCTCAGCATGACAACCTGCAGTTCCATCCACGTCGTTGCAAATGGCAAGATTTCATTCCTTTTGATGGCTGCATAATATTCCATTGTATATATATACCACTTCTTCTTTATCCATTCATCTGTCAATGGACATCTTGGCTCTTTCCACAGTTTGGCTATTGTGGACATTGCTGCTATAAACATCGGGGTGCACATACCCCTTTGGAACCCTACCTTTGTATCTTTGGGGTAAATACCCAGTAGTGCAATTGCTGGATCATATGGTAGCTCTATTTTCAACTTTTTGAGGAACCTCCATACTGTTTTCCAGAGTGGCTGCACCAGCTTGCATTCCCACCAACAGTGTAGGAGGGTTCCCCTTTCTCCGCATCCCCGCCAACATCTGTCATTTCCTGACTTGTTAATTTTAGCCATTCTGGCTGGTGTGAGGTGATATCTCATTGAGGTTTTGATTTGGATTTCCCTGATGCCGAGCGATGTTGAGCACTTTTTCATGTGTCTGTTGGCCATTTGGATGTCTTCTTTGGAAAAATGTCTGTTCATATTTGCAAATGACATATCAGATAAAGGGCTAGTACCCAAAATCTATAAAGAACTTCTTAAACTCAACACCCAAAGAACAAATGATCCAATCAAGAAATGAGACAGAAAGTATATTATTAGCTATCAGAGCCTGGGCAGAGGTGGTGAATAGGGAGTTATCGCTCAATGGTTACAGTTTCTGTTTCGGGTGATGAAAATGTCTTAGAAATAGAGAGTGGTGATGGTTGCACAGCACTGTGAATGTAATTATGCTGCTACATTGTACATAAAATGGTTAAAAAGGCAAATTTTTTGTTGTTTGTATTATACCGCAATTAAAAAAGTGAATAGTATAATATACCAAAGTCAATGAATTATACACTTTAAATGGGTGAATTACATGGCAAGTGAATTATATTCCAATGAAGCTGTTTAAAACATCAAGTTTATCCAAAGGGATTACACTTTATTACACTTTTCTCCAAAGATTACATTTTTATCCAAAGTCCCCAGAGACTTCCAATCTGAATCATGAAGCATGAAGCAACATCCATGAAGATTCTCTGGCAAATTTAGAGGATAAAAATAAACAAATTATACATAGATACATATACGCATGCACAGCTACACATACATAAACAGTACACACTATTCACACATGCTATATGCTTAATATATAATTTGTAAATAGCTAACATGGGAAAGCACTCAAAACAAGAGCATTATGTTTTGTTACCTCTTCTTTTTGACAACTTTTAACTTCTTTGTGTATACAAAATGGCTTATTAATTGCACATTTTACAATAATTATGTATAATATTCATTGTGACTTTGAACCTTCAAAATCACCTTTATTTAAGATTATGAATAGTTGAATAATAAATCTATTAGAAAGTAATGGAATATGTCCAGATGCTGGCTTTCACTTTAATTCCAAATAATGCAATTACTTAGAATGATTAAAGACTATAAATTATAATTGAGATGCATCAGACAGGTTGTAATTTCACATATATTCAATTATATATTGTATGTAATATGTATTACATTACATATATATAATATATATGTATATATAATATATTTGATTCTAAATCTACATATACCCCACACACATGAATATCTTCTGTTTGCTGCTCCATAATTTTATTCTTGATTTGAGATATTTTGTATTTGAGAATTTTATAGTTTATAATTTATCTGCTGTCCCACTCCTCAATCTCCCACCCAAATATTAGGGAAAGTGGCAAGTGTGACAGATTTGAGAAGTAGAACAACAACTATTTTATCTGTTAAAAATACTCATTTTTATATTAGATTATTTGTTCATTTTTTTTTTTTTTTACTTTTCACTTATTTTCAGCTGCTCCAGTTGATGTACTAAAAGCTCTAGATTTTCACAACTCTCCTGAGGGAATATCAAAAACAACAGGCTTTTGCACAAACAGAAAGGATTCACAAGGTTCGGATACTGCTTACAGAGTTTCAAAGCAAGCACAACTCAGTGCTCCAACAAAACAGTTATTTTCAGGTATGTTCACTTTATTACTACAACTATTACTACTTTGCAAATTATTATTGTTTCTTTTTATCATGCTGTGTAATGCAAAATTATTGGGGCAGACATAATTCTTTCACATATGGGACGCCAAATACATTGTAGTCACTAAGGTGACTTAATGAAAATAGCTAATGATTTAATGATTGCCAATTTTAATTTAGCGCAATCACATAAGATATGCTCATTTGAAAATTTAGTAATTTATTATTCTATTGCAAGATGACAAAACTTGAAGACAATATTTTAACTAGCTTATTTTTGCATATAATCATGTAGAATTTGTTTATTGGGGGGAACATGGCAACTTTACCCTTAATGACTACCCATGTGAATTGAATGGGCATGTGGATTTAGACATACTTAAGGAGTGTCATTCTTAAAATTAATATAAGTTTCTGTTGAAAGAAGTACTTCTTCAGCAGATTTTATAAAACAGATTATTCTGTGTTATTTTTGGATCCTGTTTTTATCTCAAATATAGCAAACGTTAGTTACATCTCACAGTTATAAGGAGATATGGGACTAGAGATTTTGTTAATCTTTACCTGGAAAGATATTGAAAAACACTTGGTGAATATTTTCTTTCTTTCTTTCCATGATTGACCTAGTAACACTAATTATCTGTAAATCAGGATAATAGGAAAAAGGAGTTGAGTGATAAAAACGACAATTTCTGAGCATCACATTGTTAAGGCAAGCAACTCCTTACAAGTCTGCTACTGGATACGTGTCAATTTTTTTTTTCTTATAACTATACTAAATTGAATGTCCTCATCCTTATTTAACAGAAGAGGAAATAGAGTTTCACTGAAGTTCTTGGATTTGTCCAAATTACAAGGGGCCAGTATTTAATCCAGGTCTTGTCTGTTGCCAAGGTCATTATTCCCTATATTATCAGGTGTTTCTTGTTGGTGCTTTGGGATCCTCTTAGAAATAATTAATCATTTACATTCTTCATATTATCCTCTCTAATGTCTCTACCTGAAGGGATTTGAATTCCCTATTTTCACATAAAACTATTTCCTAACAATAGAAAAATTAAAAATCAAGGGACTAAAGAATTACAGAACAAGATAATGTATTTTTCATGGATGGACATTTTTAAAGTATTTTTGAAAACACATTAATTTTGATAAAATTGTTGATTTTTCCCAAATTTTTCTTGTTTTGCCATAATTTGTGATGGACAAAAGTAACAAACTGCAAATATAAAGAACGTCAATGCATAATTTTCCTGACTTTGGAAATAAAAAGTTAAAATAGTTATTAAATCCATAAAATATTTTTTAAAAAAAATCAAGTTTAAAAGTTGCAAATGTAAAAATTATGTTGCTTTTCTATTTATCTGCACTCTAATGTAGAAATAGGAAAGGGGTGGGAATTTTCAAGAGAAAAAACAGGGAAAAATACACTAATGGAAAAGCTCTAGAAATACTCAAGAAGTTAGTTTTTAATTTTTTATACTTTGGTTCATCATCTCAGGGTCAGTTTATCTGCCTTCCAAATTGGTAGTTAGTTTGATTAGTTCAATCACTTCTGTTGTGTTACTCATTGAAAGAGAATACAATGTATGCCTCTGGGATCTCCTTCCATGAGAGTTAACAAAATACCCTTATATCAATTTTTCTTTTTCACCTTCTCATAACATTGTGCCTTAGGCATATAATTCTAATAATGAGTATTTCAGATAGGAGGAGACACCTCTAATAGGGACCTTATTCCCCCCCCACACACACACACATACAAATGAATTTAAACTTAATCTTCCTACAGGGTAGGAATAATAATGCAAAATGGCAGTTAATAAAAATGATCAAAGACATTTTCATAGTTAAAAAATCTGGAGTGAATATTATTCTTTATCAAATAAGTAAAAAGGATCTTTGAAAAATTACTTGGAATAGTTTTTCTTCCATTATGGGAACATAATAGCAACTTCTTTTCTAATGAAAAAAGTAAGCAGTGGTAGTGGGAACTTCAACACTGGGTAGGGGTGGAGGATTATCAGATAGTCACTGTAAAATTCTGTTTAATTAAGGTATATGTCCCCTAAAGTCCTAACCTGAGACCTTTAATTTAACTGTCTGAAAACGTTGTACATGTGACCTAAATGGAAGCTGTAATTTGCAAATGCTTTCTGCCCTCTTTAGAACACCTGCGGTGGGAGAGATACTATCCAAGAAACTTAAGTGTATATTGATCTTTGTCTTCATGTCCATCTGGAAAGAAGAATATTTAAGCCCAAGTTACGGATTAGGGTTTAGAAATGTGAAGTATTTGAATATAATCACAGAACCAGTGAATGATGTGAAGCTGAGAGACAGTCCCTGCCTCTTTTAGAGTAAAATGAGCTTTCCTACTATGCAAAAATGGCCTTCCCTCTTCATTTTCAAAATCCTGCTGATCACCAGGCTACATCAAAAAAGGATTTTAGTTAAAGGGAGACATATTCCACATGGAAATCTACTGACAACAATCTAAAAAAATTAAAATCAAATAATAAAGTTTTGTGCCTTTTTCATATAAAATTTATTCATGCATGAAATATCTATTGATACTGAAAGGCCATTTTAAGAATCACTATTGAACTTAATATATTCAGTGTGAATTATGATAATTGCATGTATATTATTTATGTATACATACATGCATATCAAAAGTAGTAATAGCATTTTTTCTTTAACAACGTAATTCATTTGAGGATGAATCCTCAACAAAGGATGCTTTATTTTTAGTTTGTATTTATACATTTCAAAACATATTATTTAAGTTGAAAAATTTCACATTTTACTTTATCATGTATAATACTGATCATTGTTATTTTAGATACAATTTTTTATAGTAAGTGGTTGCATTTCTATTGTTGAACTAATACCATAGTGAATTCTCTCTGAGACATTTAGTCAGTTATGGACAACTTTGTTTAATGTCTTATAGGGAAGAAACTAGGGTGGGGTACCTAGGTTAGACTGTGAATATTTTGACATCAAGTCATGATTTTTTACGTAACTAAATTTTCTTTTTTAAAAGTCATAGCTTAAAGATAATAATTAAAATCTTACTGCCTAATTTTAAATTGGGAAATACTTCTATAATTGAAAGATTTTACTCATTAGTGTGGTTAGCAGCTGATAATTTCAAAAGCTGTGCTGTACAAATTGAATGATTAGTTAGAATTTGCTATGATCTATTTAGTCTTATATGAATATATTCTTTCTTAAAATTCCTTTTTCCATAAATGTCTCTATGTAGACATTAATTCATAATGTTTTGGCAAAAATGAAAAAAATACTGTTTTCCCCTAACTCATAATATTTTAGCATCTTGTTTTTTTCAATGTAAGAGATATTTGAATAATTGAGGTGCATTTAGGGAAAGAATGCCTGTGATTCTCAACATTCTGAGCTACTTATTTGAAGAAAAATTTCTTTTCTATTGAGCTTCTTTAATAGCAGGCTGAATTACCTACCTAGATTTTTATTTATAGTACAAGCAGGTAAAACTTGCTTTATTAATTGATGTGTTTCATTACCTTTCCATTTTACTTATATGATTATTTTCCTTCTGTTGATTTATAGAAATATAAAATTAGATGTCTTTATGACGCTTAAATGGAACAAAACTGTATATATATATACATATATGTTTTTATTATTTTTTCCTGTGATAGCAAAGCTTTTATGACCTAATTGTGATATAGCAAAGTTGTTTGGTAAATTATTTTAAAAATTAAAATTAAGAATTTTAAGTAAACACTTTTTAGTTTAGAGATATCTATTTATCTAGATATAGGTAGATATGGATAAAGATATAGATATAGATACAGATATAGATATTATAGAACTAAATGGTTAACATTAATTGACTGCTTTCTCTATGACATACTCTTATTTAATTTCCATATTTTAAATAATTTCAATTTCATAAAATGTCTCCTACCACTTTAAGTGACTACTTACGCTATATAGGTGTTTTGTATTTTATTTAGCCAGTCCCAACCGTTGTACGCCGTTTTAATATTTTAGGATCATAAATGGTGTTCTGGTGAATTGACATAACATATCTTTACACAGAAGCATTGTTCCTATTCCAGTAAATTCTTAGAAGTGGAATTGCTTGTCTCCTATATTCTTTTGAATTTGAAACCATGGCAGTCATATTCATAGTATTTTTACCATGTAGAATAGAATTTAGAATGAATGGATTGAATGTGGAAGCTCTTGGCCCAGACATCATTGATTACACATACACAGATACATCAGTTTTGCATATGGACAACTTTTTAACTGAAATAATCTCATTCTTCAAACAATAATGCTTGCTTTACTTATGTTTCATGATAGTAAGATATATATGTAAAAGTATTTTTGAAGAATAAAATGTGAAATTTAATACACAGTGTTTTTATAAAAATATACGAGTAGTCATTGCTTAATTATCTGAGATATATTTGTGATAATCATTTAACTGACATATTTATTTAATAAATACTTACTAAGCACTTACGTAGATTTGGCCCCATGCTGGATATTTGGAGTATGATAGTAAGAGGGGGAAGAAAAAGAAAAAAAAAAAAGAAAGTCCTCTTGAATTTAGAATCAAATTAACCAAGTATCTAATAGTTGTGATGTATAATGACATAAGCTTTCTATTAGTGAAACTGCATTTTGTGTGATAGGAAAAACTGATCAGAAACTCTTTAGCTTTTAAAGGATGACTTAAAAAACTCCGTCATATATTGTGTCCTTACAGTGCCTTCTTTAAAAAGAGGGTGTATGGCCACATATCAGACAAGGTTGAAAATACAAGTCTTACACCAGAAGTGGTACTTTCATATTTTAAAAGTTCTTACTGTGTATTTAATATTGTACTGGCACCATGGTCAATTTTGTTTCCTAACTTTTAATTCAATTTTACATAATCATTGTGCTTTAAATGAGTGGCTTTATAGTTTGAATATAGCTTGGACAGTTATTGCAGAGAAAGCTTATCATTATCTCCTTCCCATTTTTTTTTAATCTGAATTGTTATTACCGTTTGAATTTACATGACTTATTAAAGCTACCTAGAAAGGTAAAAAAAGGTAATAATTTGGGAATTTGGAATTTCTGACCCTTTGGCTTTCTTTTCTCAGGAGAAAATTTTCCAGAAGATTTTTCAATATTATTTACAATAAAACCCAAAAAAGGAATTCAGTCTTTTCTTTTATCTATATATAATGAGCACGGTATTCAGCAAATCGGTGTTGAGGTTGGGAGATCACCTGTTTTCCTCTTTGAAGACCACACTGGAAAACCTGCCCCAGAAGACTATCCCCTCTTCAGAACTGTTAACATCGCTGATGGGAAGTAAGTAATATAATAATCCAATGTTGTAGCTATATAGAAAGCAATTATTTCATTTAATCATTCAACAAATATTCATAAAGTGTGATGCAGTTTTTCTAGAGACTGGAGACATGGAAATGAACAAAACATAACATATCTAATTTTACATGGTTTCTTTTGCAGTCTGGGTAGACAAATGATGTCCAATTTAAAAAAATATGAATAAAGAGCATATCAGGTGATGATAAGTGAGAGAAAGAAATAGAACAGTGGAGAGGATAGGGAATGGTGGTGGAGGGTGCAGTTTTAAGGAGTGAGATCAGGGAAAGTCTCACTAAGAAGGTGACTGGTGAAGAATCTGGGGTGCATGCCCTGCTGATAACTAAAAGTATACTATTCCAGGAGGAGGGAAAGCAAATACACAGCATCTGATTCCAAGTGTGGCTGATTTGGTCTAAGCAATGTCAAGGTTACCAGCATGGCAGGAGCAGAGTGGGATGATGAGGATGGAGAAGCCGTGGGAGGCCAAAGGGTATAACACTTTGTAAATGGATATAAACGTTCTGGGTTCTATCTGGAGTGAAATGGGAAGTCACTGTAGACTTTTTGAGCAGAGGAATGACCCGATTTGATTTACCTATTATCAAGCATGTTAATATTGACAATCATAAGAAGCTTTTTATAATACTCGATATGTGCTATATACTGTTGGAAGCACTTTATACATAGTCGACTCATTTAATTTTCCACGACTCTTTGAAGAAAATAATGTTAATAAACCCATTTTACAGATAAGGGGACTGAGGTACAGAAAGTTTAAGTAACTTGCCTGAGGTCATATATTTGTAAAGTGGCAGAGGTAGGGTTTGAACTTAGAGAGTTAGACTCCCTAGTAACCATCATACTCTTCTGAAAATCATGCTGAATTCTGAATTCTGCATTGTGAATATTGCCTTTCATTTAGGGAGCAGCTAAATATAAATAAGCGTTTATTAAATTTACTTGGTTGGGTGCCTGGGTGGTTCAGTCGGTTAAGCGTCTGCCTTCAGCTCAGGTCATGATCTCAGGGTCCTGAGATCGAGCCCCACATTAGGCACCCTGCTCGGAGGGAACCTGCTTCTCCCTCTACTCCCTCTACTCGTGCTCTCTCTCACTACCTCTCTCTTTCTCAAATAAATAAATAAAATCTTCAAAAAAATTTACTTGGTATTTTATTGCTGCATCTAGGCTTCTAAAACTAACCTTATCTGAAATATGACATTTAATTATAGGTGTAAGAAGGAAATAGCAGTGCAGATGGAAAAAAAAAAAAAAAAATCCACACTCAGTGTATCCTTGTCAGGACCATGGAGAAAACTTCATCTCAGTGGCAGGAAAAACTAGGCTTTTATGAGCAATTTACATACTATCCTTAATGATTAATATGAAAAGTGATGATATGAAAATAAATCAGGGTAAGGAATTTAAGGGTGTACTGTTTTCAATAGAGCATCTGATACAGTTGCGTTGAGCAAAGGCTTGTTGGAAGTGAAGGAGTGGACCATGTGGGGCTATGGAGGAAGAATGTTTCTGGCAGAGTGAAGAACATGTACAAAGAACAGTAAAGAGGCAGCAGTGTGGCTCTCGTGCAGGGAACAAGAAAGCAAAAAGTGGGGCGAGAGGTCAGAGGGCCAGGGCACACCCCTGTGAGGCAGAGTAAGGACTTCAGCTTGTACTAGGACTGTTAGATGGTTTTTAGCAAGGCAGAGACTTGATCTGACTTGTATTTTAAAGTGATCACTCCAGTTGCATGAGAGGGGAGGCGGAGACCAGTTAAGAGTCTAGATGAAAGAGCTTGCAGATTGGATAAAGTCGGGAGACCCTGGATTCTGTATATACATTGAATATAAGGATTTTCTGATGATGTGAATGTAAAACATACGAGAAAGAGAATAATTAAGAATGACTCCAAAACTAAAGGGTGGTTTGGTATTTTGACTATTATGTATAACACCATGATTATGACGTATCATTATCATCAGAGCTGAAATTAATCAACAATCAGATCAAGTTTAGAGTCCTAATCAGCTTTTATTTATTTTATTTTTTTAAAGATTTTATTTATTCATTTGAGACACAGAGATACAGAGAGAGAGCATGAGCAGGGAGAGCGGCAGAGGGAGAGGGAAAAGCGGGCTCCCCGCTGAGCCAGGAGCCCGATGTGGGGCTCGATCCCAGGACCCTGGGATCATGACCTGAGCCGAAGGCAGACGCTTAACCATCTGAGCCACCCAGGCACCCCTAATCAGCTTTTAACAATGGAAATCATTTTTACTTTCTGTTAATGAAAAGCACATACGTACAACAGTGGAGATGGTTTAAGTTAAGACACAGGCTTCTTGGCAGAAATACGTGTAAATTTTACTCTCACAGTATTAAGTGGCTCCAAAATAAATCTTTGCTCAATTCAAACTAAGCAGACCGCTATGCTAGTTGAATGCGCTATGGAAAGACCAAAGATTAAGTGTATATGGAAATATACTTGGTCCTCATCAGTAGCCACGCCAAGTCACATGAAACGGACATTTAGGAAGGCTCCTGCAATTTTTTGGGTATTTTATTTTATGGATTTAGTCCTAGACACTTCTGCAATATTAATCTAGCGTTTTTCATTTGGAAAAAAAAAATAAAAAATAAACCAGAGTGGCTTGCAGAATCCAAGTGAGCCTCACTCAGTGGTTTATGTTAGCACCAGATATTGTTAATAAAACCCACCATTTTATAGGAAGATTAGGGTGTATATGTTTCCAAAGGGCTGGTCATGTCTACCACCTAAGCCTGTCATCGCCACCCTGAATTAGCTGGAACAGTAGCTTCAGCGTGAATTGAGACTCTCACTCCACACATGCGTTGACTATGCTTTCTTTCAGTGTTCCCACTTCCTGCCAACCCTGGAAAGAAGGAAAGGTATTGTGTCTCAGTTTTGGATCCTGCCCACAGTAGTGATCTATAACTGTCTTGAAATTAAAGTGGAAAAAGAAAACGAAAGCACTTGAAATAAATGTGAATAAAGACAGAAGCACATTGTGTTGTACAATTAGGACGTTCAGTTGTTCCAGATGGAGCAGTCATTCAATTAGGAGACATACCCTTTTACAGTTCATCTCAGGGGATCTCTAGAGAAAAAAGGAAAAAATTAAGTGGAATTCCATTTGGAAGAAAGCATTTACGTACATAGGAACTATTACTTACCCCATATCCCACCCCTGATCTTATCAAATATGCTCATCAGGACATGGTGAGATTAAGCTTTTGTTGCAACTGCACAAAGTGAAGCAAAGGATGGGCACTTCCTTATCAGCATAGGCAGCCACCCCTGGTGTGCATTTTATACTGTTTGTGTTCTTTTCAGTACCTAACACTCCTCTGGGTAAACAGTAAGCAGTCACCTGTTAACTGATTGATTAAAAAATGAGCCTACATTTTGTACTATTTCAGCTCACTTTCACAATTGAAAGTACATTGTATTTTAACATGAATAATGATGTGGCAACGATGTCTTTGAAGCTTACAAAAGAATTCCTTGGCTTTTTTAGGTGGCATCGGGTAGCAATCAGCGTGGAGAAGAAAACTGTGACAATGATTGTTGATTGTAAGAAGAAAACCACAAAGCCACTTGATAGAAGTGAGAGAGCAATCGTTGACACCAATGGAATCATGGTTTTTGGAACAAGGATTCTGGATGAAGAGGTTTTTGAGGTAAAAATAAATCAAATTTTATTTGAAGCTGAATGTTGTTAAATCAGATGAACTGAGTTAATAACAGTAACAATCAATATATGTTATAAAGCAATGTTGAAAACGAAAGGGTGACCTACTTTCTTCCCCTGCGGGTGTAGCGGTGATGTTTTCTATTGTTCAGTAAGAGAATGAGTAGACAATGGTGGCTGTAAGGACTGGGAAACATTACAGAGATTGGTTGATTTGAACGCAGGCATGCTATTCTCCTGGGAAGGGCAAATGGCTTCACTCTTGGTACTTTGCATTATTTTCTTTGGGGAAAAGAACATTTTCTTCACTCCTTCTCTGGGAGATTAATTTAGGGAAATGTACAAGTCAGATATTCTGCCTTTCTCTGTTCTTTGTTAATGTTTCCAAGGTATAAAATAGAGATCATATTGCAAAAGCTGAACTTATGTCTTTAAAATCACTTTTTAAAATAATGTGAAGGTCATAGTAAAAAGTTTCCTTCCAATTATAATTCACCAATTATGATAATCACATTCTTTTAAACCTTCAATCATTGGGTCTGGTAGTTTGTCCTTTAATTTTCATTTAGTCAATTATTAACAGAACCAACAGACCTGAGTCCTGATCTCATAAAGGGATGCCCTCCTGAGACATTATTCAGTACTCTGATCTGGTTTTATACAATTTCTGAGTAATTTATTTTTCAAAGTATAATAAAGTAAAGCTCTGTAATATATTACAAATTAATAGGCAAGGTTTACGTGGAAGATTTTCTGTATTTGGTTAATTAGTGAATACACACACACACATATATACGCATACATACAGACTATTTTTCATAGAAAGAACAATGTACATTCGGTGCAGGAGAATATTGCATTCCTGTACTTATATACATAACCTATGGCATAATTTTAAATATAATTAGCATTTATGACACTTTCAGATTATTTAATTGATATTCTGTTTGTTTCTGATTTTTCTCAACTTGTCTCAACTTTGACTCCAAACAAAATGTTTTTAACACATTGTATCATACTAAACTAAATGATAAACTCATTCAGGCAATATATAATAATATACTTTCAGATCTTCCAATATCATGTATTGGTTGCACACAAATGATAATAAATATTTATTTATTAGATGAATATTATAAACAAATTTACTTAATTTCTAGTCTAGCAAAGTTCTATTTTAAAATTAAACTACGAATATCAGTTTCACAGACTAAATTTATTTTTGTAATACACACAACCTTTTTTTCTGGAAACATAAATGAGTAATACAGATAAACTCTATCAGTGGATGGTTTCATTTCATATATTAGTTCAGTCTATTGCTATACATAGTTACAGAGCTATGGAACTTAAGCAATGGAAATTAAACTTTGTTCATCATAGGGATACCTGGGTGGCTCAGTCAGTTAAGCATCTGCCTTTGGCTCAGGTCATGATCCTGGGGTCCTGGGATTGAGTCCCACATCGGGCTCCCTGCTCAGTGGGGAGCCTGCTTCTCCCTCTGCCTCTGCCCTTCCCCCTGCTTGTGCTCTCTCTCTCTCAAATAAATAAATAAAATCTTTAAAAAAAAAACTGTGTTCATCATAAATGATGATAAGACTATATAAAGAGGAAATATGGAAGGGGCGCCTGGGTGGCTCAGTTGATTGAGCAACTGACTCCTGATATTGGCTCAGGTCATGATCTCAAGGTCGTGGGATCGAGCCCCAAGTATGGCTTCACACTCAGCATGGAGTCTGCTTGAGATTTTCTCTCTCTGCCCCCTGCCCCTCCCCCCATGCTCACACACTCTCTCTCTCTCAAATAAATAAATGAAATAATTCTTTTAAAAAAAGGAAAAACAGAAGAGGAAAAAATTAACATTGGTTAATTAATATGTATTAAAAATACAAATTATTAATATTCTCAAAACTTACTGCCCTGAAAGATATTTGTTATATGTACATGTTGATTAGATTTCTTTTTCAAACAGGCCTTCCTTTGCCACCTCCTCCCCATCCCCCATGCACAGACTGTACTCCACTTTCTTTCCCATATATTATACTCATGCTCACTGGGGTAGAGTTTAGAGTTTTTGAATTATAGTTTTAGACTATCACACTATGTTCTTTTTTCAAAGTAAATAATTGAATCTGATGTTACATATTTTAAAATATGTAATAATAGCCTCTGTGTTTCATAGGCTGATTACAGTATCAACTCCTAGAATATATAAAAATGATTTCCCTAAAATATTTCCATATGTTTTCACTACTGCTAACCAAAACCCCTCTGGCCAAAAGGGCTTCTAGTAAATTACCAAGGACAGATGTACTAGAAGAAAAGATTAATATATATATTCTTTGATTAATTCTTAATTTTCTAATCCATAAGCCACATTCTAAATCCTGGAGTAACTCCAGCTGTTTATTTGGAAAAACTGCTAAATTATTAAGAAAAATAATTTTTAGAAGACTCATTAATGAATTCTTTAGTGAGTGTGACAGTGAGTAGCAAAAATAAGTTTATTATGCTGCTTTGCATCTTGGAATTTCATGAAACCTTATGGAGCTTTAAAAAGAACATTTATTCAATATGAAGTGTAATTAGTTTTGAAAAAGTAAATAAATGCAGACATTTCACTATAAGGTTTATCTTTATCACTCTATCCAAATAGTCATTATACATAAAACTCAAGTCTTATTTCCTAAATTATATTATTGTATGGGTATATGAATTTCAAAAACAATTTAGTATTTCCCACTTGAAAAAAGAATATGAAGAAAAGAAATAATTCAAACACAGATTTTAAAATCACAATAAAACTTTCTGACTCCTTTTGGGAAATTAGTTCATCTTATCTGAATATGATGTTAATATATCTTTCTCTAAAAATTTACTCAAATATTTTTCTTTTCATTTTGTTTTCCATTATGGTATCTATCTAGACTTTTGAATCTCTGCAAGTGAATGTGTAGAAATTAAACTAAAAATGATAAGAGATAGGAATGGTACCATATATGCATTGTTTTAGTGTTTGATAAACAGTTGTAATGGTGAAGATGATATAAAGAGATCAGTGATTCATTATTCTGAAAACGGAAAATATCACTTCTTTGAAATTGGTGTCATTCCAATTTAGATGCAAATTTGTTTAGTATATAATTTCATCTCTATCATCTCTGTATCACCCTACATTTATTACCCTATATCGCCTACTGTTAATGGCAAAAAATACTAAACGTGGCCATATTTGAATTACAGTCTGAAGACTTCTAAGAATTCAACATCAAACAGATAAAAGCAAAACTGAAATTTTTTTTAAGTATGAAAAATTAGTTTATATGAAAATGCCAAAATGAATATATAGAATCATAATTCAGATTATATAATTTCAGCATAGTGGAGTGAATATAAAAATTGATTATAGAATCAGAAAAATCTGATTTTGAATCCCAGAATAGCTTAAATACATTTCTCTATGTAATTACTTTATATAAGTTTTATTATTTATTTATTTATCTTTACTTTATGTAAGTTTTAATTTCTCATTCTTCAAATGGGAATGGGAATGTAATCTCCCCAGTAAGTATATATATTAAAAAAATGAGCTTATGTATGTAAAGTGCTTATAATACTAGTATTATATATGTATATATGGTTATATATTATGTGTTAATTATGTATTACCATGTAGTTTTCTTCTTATTACTTATGTTCTTTTTTATCATTTTACAACTATGACATGTCAAATATTCTTATACATTTTTGATATGGGAGAGCAACAGTGACCCATGTATCAGTAAAAGGTTTTATGTGGTCTTTTCATCTTGTAAATGAAGTACTTGGTTCCTGGGCTTGTGTTTGTTTATAAGGTATCTTGTGGGGATTAGATAAATTTTCCCTCTCTAAACAGGTAGCACCTGGGTACAGAACCTATCAGGGGAGACATGGTCTGGGCAGATGAATACTTTCAAGCAGGCACAGAATATCTAACCAACACTAATCCATAACCTTGGGGTTTTTTTTCTAGCTTTATAATGCACTTCAAAGATGTGAGGAAAAGCTAAATTAAAAAAAATAACTACATTGCCTGTATTCATTATCAATAAAATTACTTTTGTAGTCTTTTAAACAGGGAAATTTCTTTATGCAAATCAAGTTGTAGCCATTATAACTCAAGTTTTCAAAACATTGTTATTTTGATCTTTTTTTCTTTTTTGATGGTCAAAGCAGGTTATTACAAGTCTTTTATATTTCCGACAATTTTCTACCTTTGGGCAGATTATTTCTTTCTTTTGAAGTAATGAGAAGAATATAATGACAATTTAAGTGGAAAAGCTTGTTGATGAAATTTTTCATTTTTTCAAACTTCTCATAATGATTTTGGCATTCAGTTTTCTTGGGAGAAATCAATGAATAATAGTTTATAAAAGCTACACAATTTCAGTGGTTTTACAAGACCAGAAAACTTACCTTAAGGTAATAATAGCTATCTCAAATATTCCAGTAAGAATTTGATTACCACTTTCTGATGCCTGTGTATCTTTTTACTATGTATATTTTCCAAGGTATATGCTTTTTAAAAAATGATGTTGGTAGACATGGTTTTCCTATAGAACAACATAACAGGATGGAGGTAGACTTTTCCCAGTCTAGATGCATTTAGCTAATAACACTTGAGATTTTAAAAATCTATTTATTGAGATATAATTGAAGTACAGTAAACTGAAAATATTAAAAGTGTATCATTTGATCAGTTGTGAAATATGTTTACACCTCTGAAACCACCATCATCATCAAGAAAATAAACATGGCCATCACACCCAAAAGTTTCCTCATGGATTTTTAAAATCCATGTCTTCTTCTCCCAAGCAATCACTAATTTACTTTTTTTAAATCACTATAGCTTATTTATTTTTTAAATTTAATAAACAGAATGATACTGAGTATACTCTCTTTAGCTTCGCTTTTATCACTCAGCATAATGTTTTTGAGACTTATCCGTGTCCCATATATATCATTATTTTGCTTTTTTAAAAATTGCTAAGCAGCATTCCAGTGTATGAATAAACCACAATTTGTTCATCCATTCATCCTATTAGTGGGCATTTGGATCATTTACAGATTTTGGCTCCTGCATATAAAGCTGCTATGAACATTCATGTATAAATTTTGAGCGGGCATTTACTTTTGTTTGTCTTAGTTGAATACTGAGCAATGGAATGCTTTGGTTATTTAGTAGTACATATTTAACTTTAAAAATCAAAGACACTATTGAGCTGTGCTCCAAAGTGACATTAAATCATTTTACACTCCCTCCAGCAGTGAATGAAAGTTTCAGTTGCTCTGTGTCCTTGCCAACTCTTGATATGGTTAGTCTTCTAAATTTTAGCCATTCTCAGTGGTTGTGTAGTAGTATTTCATTGTGGTATTAGTTTACGTTTCCTTCAAAACTGATGATGTCAAGAATTTTTTTTCAGGTGCTCATTGGCTATTTCTGCATCTTCTTCTGTGAGGTGTCTTTTGCCCATTTAAAAAAATTGGCTGCTAAGTTTTGAATATGGAGTTTTAAGAGTTTTTTTTATAAATCCTTTGTACTTTGATAGAGTTTTGCCAATAATTTTCCAGCATATGGCTTACCTTTTTAGTTCGTTAACAGTGCCTTTCAAAGAGTGAATGCTTTTCATTTTGATAAAGTTTGTCAATTTTGTTGTTATGTTTTACACTTTTTGTGTTCTAAGAAACTTTTACCTACACCAAAATTACAAAAATGTTCTCCTGTTATCAGATACGTTGTAGTTTTAGGTTTTACACATAGGCTATGCCACATTTTGAGTTAATATTTGTGTATGGTATGAGGTAAAAGTCAATGTTGATTATTTTTGGACAGGGATATCCAGTTCATCCTTTATAAAGAAGACTTTCATGCATTGGATTGCTGTGGTTTCTATGTCAAAAACCATTTGAGTACATATGAGTAGATCTATTACTGAACTATTATCCTAGTCTATTGATTTGTCTATCTTTTTACTAATACCAAACTATCTTGATTACTGTAGTTTAACAGAAAGTTTTGATATTCGGTGGGGTAACTGCTCTTATTTTTAATTCTTTGTAAACATTGTGTTAGCTCCTTTAGGTTATTGGCATTCTATATAAATTTTGGAATAAGCTTGTCAATTTCTAAAATAAAATTGAGTTTTCATTTAAATAGAATTTGGTTTTAATTGGAATTTCATTTGAACTCCAGATCAAAATGAAAAGAATCCATATTTTAACAAACATTGAGTTTTCCATTTCCTGAATATGGTATAATTTTCCATTTATTTTGCTTTTCTTTAATTCCTCTCACAAGGTTTCCTAGTTTTCAGTGTAGATGTCTGTTTCCTCTGAAAAGGAACTTGATATGATCTCATTCCATTTAGATTTATTGACAATTATTTTATGGCCCAGCATATAGTCTATCTCGGTGAATGTAGCATATGCCCTTAAAAAGAAAGTGTGTCATGAAATTGTTAGATCGAGTGTTTTATAGTTATAATAGATGTTTTAAAGTCTCTAAGAGTTTTAACATTTGGGTTATCTGAATTGTTTATTGTCTTTTTAAAATTATTCATTAATACACTTTTTTTTAGAGCTGTTACAGGTTCAGAGCAAAATTGAGTGAAAAGTAGACAGTTTCCATGTACCCCTGTGCATGTACACGTGCACACACACACACACACACAGCCTCTTCTACTATTGTACATTTGTTGCAATGGGTGAACTTACATTGACATATCATTATCATCCAAAGTCTGTAGTTTACATTAGGGTTCAGTCTTGGGTTGTACATTCTATGGATCTTGGTTAATGTATCATGACATGTATTCACCAATGTAGTATCTTGTGAAATAATTTCATGCCCTAAAAATCCTCTCTGCTCTGCCTTCATCCTTACCTCTCTTCTAAATCCTGGCAACCACTAATCTTTTTAGTGTTTCCATAGTTTTGTCTTTTCCAAAATGTCATATAGTTGGAATCATACAGGTGTAGTCTTTTCAGGTTGACTTCTTTCACTTAGTAATATGCATTTATGTTTCTTCCATGTCCTTCATGGCTTGATAGCTCATTTCTTTTTAGTGCTCAATAATATTCCATTGTCTGAATGTAACACAATTTATTTATCCATTCATCTACTGAAGGATATCTTTCAAGTTGCTTTCAAGTTTTTGGTAATTAAGAATAAACCTTCCATAAACATCTGTGTGCAGGTTTTTGTGTGGACATAGTTTTCAACTCCTTTGGGTAAATACCAAAATGTGTGATTGCTGATATGGTAAGAATATGTTTAGTTTTGTAACAAACTGCCAGACTGTCTTCCAAAAGAGCTAACCATTTTGCATTCCCACCAGCAGTGAATGAAATTTCCTGTTCAACATTTTTGGCATTTCGGCCATTTTAGATATTGGCCATTCTAATAGGCATGTAATAGCATCTCATTTTTTTAGTCTGCATTTCCCTGATTACATGTTGAACATCTTTTCATATACTTACCTTGCATCTGTGTGTCTTCTTTGGTAAGCTCTCAGTTAAGGTCTTCTGTCCCATTTTTTAATCAGGTTGTTAATTTTCTTAGTAAGTTTTAAGTGTTTTTTATATATTTTGGATAACAGTACTTTATCAGATGTGTCTTTTGCAAATACTTTCTGTCAGTCTGACCTGTCTTCTCATTCACTTGATACTGTCTTTCACAGAGGTGAGGTTTTTAATTTTAATGAAGTCTAGCTTATCAATTATTTCTTTCATGAATTATGCTTTTGATGGTGTATCTGAAAAGCCATCACTATACCCAAGGTCGTGTAGGTTTTTCTTGTATATTATCTTCTAGGAGTTTTAGGTTTTGCATTTTACATTTAGATCAGTGACCCATTTTGAGTTAATTTTTGTGAAGGGTTTGTGTTTAGATTCACTTTTTTACATGTGAGGTGTCCAGTTTTTTCAACACCGTTTGTTGAATAGTCTAACTTTGCTCCATTGTACTGCCTTGCTTCTTTGTCAGAGATCAGTTAACTATACTTATGTGGGTCTGTTTCTGTTCCATTGACCTATTTGTTTTTTTCCAACAATACCATGCTGTCTTGATTACTGTCACTTTATAATAAATCTTGAAGTGAAATAATGTTAGTCCACCCAACTTTGTTCTACTCATTCAATATTGAGTTGGGTGTGCTGGGTCTTTTGCTTCTTGTTAGAAACTTTAGAATCAGTTTTACAATATACACAAAATAGTTTCCTGGGATTTTGACTGAGAATGTTGAATCTCTAGATCAAGTTGGGAAAACTGACATCTTGACAATATTGATTTTCTTATCCATGAATATGGAATATCTCTCACTTAGTTTTTCTTTGATATCTTTCATCAAAGTTTTGCCATTTTCCTCATATGGATATTATATATATATTGTTAGGTTTAACCTATTTCATTTTTTAAGTTTTAATGCAAATGATATTGTGTTTTTAATCTCAAAATCACTTGTTCATTGGTTGTATATAGGAAAACAACTGGCTTTTGTATAAAAAAAGCTTATATCCTGCAACCTTGCTCTAATTAGTGATTAGTTCCAGGAGTTTTTGTTTGGTGTTTGTTTGTTTATTCTTTTGTATTTTCTATATAGACAATCATGTCATCTATGAACAAAGATAGTTTTATTTCTTCCTTCCATATCTGTATCTTTTATTTCCTTTTCTTGTCTTATTGCATTAGCTAGGACTTCCAGTACAATATTGAAAAGCAGTGGTGAGAGGGGACATCCTTGCCTTGTTCCTGATTTTAGTGGGAAAGCTTCAAGTCTCACCAGTAAGTATGATGTTAGTTTTAGGTTTTACATAGATTTTTTTAATTTATCAAATTAAGTAAGTTTCCCTCTATTTCCAGTTTGCTGAGAGTTTTTTTTTATCATAAATAGATATTCAATTTTGGAAAATGTTTTTTCTGCATCTATCTGTATGATCATGTGGTTTTTCCTTTTCGGCCTATTGTTGTGATAGATTACATTAATTGATTTTCAAATGTTGACCCAGCCTTACATACCAGGGATAAATTTCATTTGGTGTATAGATCTTTTTATATATTGTCATTTTTTATACATTGTCAGTTTGCTAATATTTTGCTGGGAATTTTTGCATCTATGTTCATGAGAGACATTGGTCTGTAGTTTTCTTGTAAAGTCTCTGTCTGGCTTTGGTTTAGGAAATAGTGTCCTCATATAATGAGGTAGGAAGTATTCCCTTTGCTTCTGTCTTCTGAAAGACAATGTAGAAGATTGGTATAATTGCTTGCATAAATGTTTTGTAGAATTCACCAGTGAACTATTCTGGGTCCAGTGCTTTCTGTTTTGGAAGGCTATTAATTATTGATTTGATTTATTTAATAGATACAAGCCTATTCAAATGATCTATTTCTTGTTGTATGAGTTTTTGTAGATTGTGTCTTTCAAGAAATTGGTTTATTCATTCTAGTTCATCACATTTGCGAGCATAGAGTTGTTCATAGTATTCCTGTATTATCCTTTTATACCATGGGATACATAGTGATGTCCCCTCTTTCATTTATAATATTAGTAGTTGCATCTTCTCTCTTATTTTCTTAACCTACCTAGAGATGCAATGATTTTACTTGAAATACACACACACACACACACACACACACACACACACACACACTGCTGTTTTTCATTTTACTGGTCTCTGCTCTAATTTTTATTATTTCTTTTCTTTTGCTTACTTTGGATTTAACTTGCTCTTCTTTTTCTAGTGTCCTAAGGTGGAAGCTTAGGTGATTGATTTTAGATTTTTCTCCTATTCTAATATATGTATTCAATGCTATGAATTTCTCTGAGAACTGCTTTTGCTGCATCCCACACATTTTGATAAGTTGTGTTTTTATTTTCATTTAGTTCAAAGATACTTTTACATTTCCTTTGAGATATCAGCGTTGACTCATGTGTTGTTTAGAACTATGTTGCTTATTCTTCAGGAATTTTGGAACCTTCCAGATATCTTTCTGTTATTCTTAGTTTAATTCCACTGTGTTCTAAGAGCAGATACTATATGATTCTATTGTTTTAAAATTGTTCATGTTTTATGGCCCAGAATGTGGTCTATCTTGATGAATGTTCCAGGGTGAGCTTGTGAAGAATGTGTAGTCTGTTGTTTTTGGATGAAGTACTGCATAAATGTCAATTACAGTTTATCCTTGAACAACACATGTTTGAACTGCATGGGTCCAGTTATATGCAGATTTTTTTCGATATATACAGTACAGTACTGTAAGTGCATTTTCTCTTCTTTATGATTTTCTTAATAACATTTTTTCTTTAGGGGTGCCTGGGTGGCTCAGTCGTTAAGCGTCTGCCTTCGGCTCAGGTCATGATCCCAGGGTCCTGGGATCGAGCCCCGCATCGGGCTCTCTGCTCCACGGGAAGCCTGCTTCTCCCTCTCCCACTCCCCCTGCTTGTGTTCCCTCTCTCACTATGTCTCTCTCTCTCAAATAAATAAATAAAATCTTAAAAAAAAAAAAATAACATTTTTTCTTTAGCTTACTTTATTGTTAAGAATACAGTATATAATACATATAGCATATAAAATATGTGTTAATCAACTTTTTATGTTATCAGTAAGGCTTCTGGTCAACAGTAAGCTATTAATAGCTATGTTTTGAGGGAGTCAAAATTATACATGGATTTTCAACTGTGTGGGAGGTCAGCACCCCTCACTCCCATGTTGTTCAAGGGTCAACTCTATATCCAGTTGATTGATAGTCTATTCAGTTCAACTGTGTCTTTATTAATATTCGGCAGCTGGATCTGTCCATTTCTGGTGAAAGGATGTTAAAGTTTCCAACTACAATATTGGATTAATCTATTTCTTCTTGCAATTGTGTCAGGTTTTGCCTCACATATTTTGATGTTCTGTTATTAGGCACATACACATTAAGGACTATCATCTCTTTTTGACAATTGATCCCTTTATTCATATATATATATATATATATATATATCTTTTTACCTCTGATAACTTTCCTTGCTCTGAAGTCTACTCTGTCTGAAATTAATAGACGTATTCTTGTTTTCTTTTGACTAGTCATGGCCATGGTATATCTTTTTCCATCCCTTTACTTTTAATCAACATGGGGCTCAATCCCAGAAACCTACTTTGTATTTATAGTCAAAGTAGGTTTCTGGTAGAGAACATATAGTTGGGCATTGTTTTTTGATCCACTCTGACAATCTGTCTTTTAATAGGTATATTTGGACCATTGATATTTAAAATGATTATAGATATAATTGAATTTATATCCACCATATTTGGCACTGTTTTCTGTTTGTTGACCTTATTTTTTGTTCATCTTTTGTCTTTTACAATTCTACATTTTTTTTGTTTAAATTGGGCATTTTATATAATTACATTTCACTCTTTGCCTATTAATTATATTTCTTTTTGAGCTTATTTTAGTTGTTGCCCTGGTGTTGGCAATATACATTTTTTAGAAATTTTATTTATTTATTTTAGTAATCTCTACACCCAACGTGGGGTTTGAACTCACAACCCCAAGATCAAGAGTGACACACTCTTCTGACTGAGACAGCCAGGTACCCCAGCTGTAATTTTCAATTAATCCAAGTCCACCTTTAAATCACACTATACTATTTCACAGTAGTGCAAGTACCTTATAAAAACAGAATATTCCTAATTCCTCCCTCCTGTACCTTGTATCATTGTTTTCATTTGTTTCATTTTTTCAAAAGTATATATATATATATATATATATACTTATGCATACATATTTAAATACATTTGTTATTATTATTTTAAACAAACTGATCAGTTAGATTAAGAATAAGAAAAATAAAAAGTCTTATTTTACTTTTACTTATTTATTCTCCAGTGCTCTTCTTTTCATTATCTACATTTGAAACTCTGACCTATATAATTTTTCTTCTCTCAAAAGAACTTCTTTATTAAATTGCTTGAATGATAGACCAATCACCAACAAATTCCCTCAGTGTTTGCTTTTCGGAGAAAGTCTTTTTCTTTCACTTTGAAGGATAATTTTGCAGGCTACAGATTTCTAGGTTGGTGGGTTTTTTCTCAGCACTTGAAATATTTTATTCCATTCTCTTCTTGCTGTGCAGCTTCTGAAGAGAAGTCAAATGTAATTCTGATCTTTGCTTCTCTATAGTTTGGGTGTCTTACTCTGGGTTCTTTCAGGATTTTTCTTTATTATTGGTTTTCTGAAGTTGAAGTAGTTTTTCTTAGGCATTTATGCTGCTTGAGGTTCTCTGGGCTTCTTGGATATTTGGTTTGGTGTCTGACATTAATTTGTGCAAATTTTCAGTCATTATTTGTTCTATTATTTCTTTGTTACTCACTCTCTTCCTTCTGATATTCCCATTACATGTATGTTATATCTTTCATAGTTGTCCCACACTCCTTGGATATTCTGTTCTTTTTTCCCCCCAATTTCTTTTCTCTTTGTTTTTCATTTTTGGAAGTTTCTATTGTCATGTCCTCAAGCTCAGAGATTCTTTCCTCAGACATGTGCAGTCATTCTACTAATAAGCCCATCGAAGACATTCTTCATTTTCAATCTCTAGCATTTCTTTTTGATTCATACTTAGAAATTCTATCTTTCAGCTTACATTATCTATCTGTTCTTGCATATTGTCTGTTTTTTTCCATAATTTCTTTAGAATATTAGTAGTAGTTCTTAAAAATTGCTAGTTGGACAATTCCAAAATCTTGTCATATCTGACTGTGGTTCTGATGTTTGTTCTGTCTCTTCAAACTGTGATTTTAGCCTTTTGGTATGCCTTTTAACCTTTCGTTGAAAAATGGACATTATATATTGGATAAAATAAATTTGGTAAAGACTTCAGTAATATATTGGTAAAGTGCAAGGGGAGGGGAAGCATTCTATAGTTCTACGATTAGATCTCAGTCTTTTAGTGAACCTGTATCCCTGGATTGTGAAGTTTACCAGTGCTGTTCAGTTCTTTTTCCCCACTAGGTGGAGCAGGATGTCTATCTATGGCTGTAGATGTGTATTTCCCTTTTGCCACATGGAAGGAGGCTAGAGTTGTGTACTTCCTTTTCTCTAATTCTGTATGGATCTTCTTTAATTCAGAAAGAAAAAAAATCAAGCTATCACTATATTTAAAAATTATCATTATATGCTTTCAATCTAGGTTCTAAACAGAAAGCTATATTCACTATTTCTTATAAATTTTATTCTTATTTTATATATATTTACAAGATCTTTCATATAATACAAACTTTAGGAACAGAAAAATGGATGTGAGTGAACCCAGATCATAAACTCATTTCCACTGTTTCATTTGGAGAATGAAAGATGAAGGCAAAGTTATCATTTAGCAACTAAAAAGAGCAGAAATAGTTAAATGAAAAAGGTGATGATGATGTTGAAGTTTTTGCCTTTTTTTAAGATTTTATTTATTTATTTGAGAGGGAGAGAGAGAGCGAGAGCTATAGAGCATGAGCAGGGTAAGGGACAGAAGGAGAGGGAGAAACAGATTCCTTGCTGAGCAGGGAGCCCAACATGGGGCTCAATCCCAGGACCCAGAGATCATGACCCGAGCCACCCAGATGCCCCAAGTTTTTGCTTTCTTAACCACATTCACTGTACTTAACAGTACTGACTCTGGAGCCAGATAGCCCTGGTTTAAGTTTTGGGTTTAGAACTTAACCACATTGGACATCATGGACAACATACCCAACCTCTCTGTGTCTTTCTCCTCATCTGTAAAATGGGATACCTGGGGCACTCCTTTCATAAAGTCATTGGAGGATTAAGTGAGTTAACATGTATAAAACATTTATATCTGTGTCTTGTAATACTTAGTGTTTTATGAGTGAAAAATAAACTTCTGTTGATTATTTCTGAAATTAGGTGAAAACAGCAGATACATAGCTAGCATAGCAGCTACATCTGGCTTTGTTTTTTTTTTTTTTTTTCAAATTTTTTATTATTAATCAGAGAGAGAGAGAGCATAAGCAGGGGGAGCAGCAGAGGGAGAGGGAGAAGCAGGCTTCCCGCCGAGCAGGGAGCCCGATGCGGGGCTCAATCCCAGGACCCTGGGATCATGACCTGAGTGAAGGCAGATGCTTAATGACTGAGCCACCCAGGCGTCCCTACATCTGGCTTTGTAAAGAACTTCAGCTTATAGTGTATTATTTTAAAGAAGACTTCAAACACCGAAAGAAAAAATGAAATGTCATCCTGGAATGGAATTATATTTCTTACTCTGTCAAAATAGCACAGAGTCAGCGAAACAGAAAAACAACAAAGCTTTGAATGTACCATGGTTGTTTAGTTTTGTTCTTGTTCTGTGAATCCTCAGTTAACATGTATATTTGGGAATGTAACTGTGGCTCTTCTTTTAATTGTTGAGAGCATTGTCTGGAATCTGTTTTGTAATTAATTGTGCAATGTAGTGAGACATCAAAATTATTTATTTTCTAAATTTCAGGAATTATGTACAATTTTAAGAGAAGTAACAAATGTGGATACCAAACATGAGGTACAAATTTGATAGGGTTGATATTCAAACACAGTCCAAGTAAAACTTGATTGTAACAAACACAAATTCAGTGCAAACTAGAGCAAAAAAATCCCAAGGCACACACTAAACACCCATATACTATTAGGATTCAGCAACAACACTGCTTTAAAAATGCACTGTATTCATGGACATGTTGAATTTCTCTAATATATAGAAAACTAAATATGTGTGCAGTAATTTCTAAAAAAGGATCTTATGGCTCTCATGCAGAAATAGTCCAATGAATTTGAATGACAGTATCTTGTACTAGCAGTTTTATAAAACAAATTTTTGTTACTTGTACAAGTTTAAAAGTTGTCAGATTTTATTTAGACTTGGTGTTATTATTTACAGAGCTGTGATGACAAATAAGATAGTCACCTTTTGATTTTTCTGCTTTTAGGAGATATTTAAGTCTAACACTGACCACATATACTAGTAGATCAAAGTCTAACATTGGGTTAATCCTTTTTTTTTTTTTTTTTTGAGAGTTATCCATAGCCAAGTCTGAAAGGAACATCTGTTTTTGGCTGTTTGATGTGTAATTACATTCTTTCTTGCTGCACTTTGAGTTGGTATGACAAGTGTGGTGACGGTCAACACACAAAAATGTGCCACATTATTTATGACCAAGCTTCAGTGATGCTGCAGGAAGTTTTGGCAGTCTCCTCTAGACATCACTGTACTTTATTATACAACAGCCTCGTGGTAAACTGTTGCCATTCAAACTGTGATCTGCACCATTGCAGTGTGATAGGCAGATAACAGGCTATATTTGGGGACTTTATTGATAGTTTAGTATAATTTTATATTTTGCAGGATTTGTAGTTGAAACCTTTCAGAAACTAAATGTAGCATTCATTCGAGGGGGATTTAGATTTCAGAGCTCTATAGAAATCCGAAGCACCAGTTATACAGGATATTATGGCTTGTCCTCTAAAAGGAACATTGTCATTTTGGTTCAGTTTTTTGCTTCCTGATTAGTGCATCACTGGATTATCCACTGCCAACAGTGCACGATACAATGTCACATTTTATTTTGTCCCTCTTAAAAATGTTATCTCTGATTACCGTGGCGAAAGGTGATACTTGTCTTCCTTATTATTTTTCCCTTTTAAGTTTTATTATTAGTCTGCAGCATTTTATTAACGTCTCAAAGAATAAGCCATTTTAAATCGTGTTCTTGCCATATCTCTGTTATCATGTTGTCTTATAATTATCTATTAATGTATAGCTTTCTCATTAGACTATAAATTCCTTGAAAGCAGGATTTATAGTCTATTAATTTAGATATTGCAGCAGCACCAAGCACAAAGTTTGACACTGTTTATAGCCACTGAAGATTGTAAATACATGAATGAGTGCTGGCCCTGGTGGCGGTGAAGACTTGAAGTGTCTGGGAGGAAAAGGGGCAAGGATAGCTGTAGGCTAGCAAATGCCATTTGAAAGTTAGGTGTTTGTTAAGTAGTTGACTATTCCCTGTTGAAGCAGAATAAACATTATTTGCCAAACTTTGTGCCTAAATAATCGATATAGAGACATAAATAAATAGTTGTAATAAGACATGATTAAGTCCATAATAAAGATATAGAAATGTTCAAGTGAGAGAATAACTACTATATTCAAAATGTTGAAAAATAAAGAGATATTTAAAGATGAGGGCACATGAGCAAAAGATGAAAGTCTGGAATGAGCACAGCAGATCTAAGAAATGTGATTTGGTTTGGGGGCATTTGGGACATGACCTGGTTGAATGTGTTAGGGCCTGTTTGTGGGCAACCTTTTACACCATGCTGAGGGGTTGAACTTTAAACCATAGGTCATGAGATATCTCTTTAAGTAGAGGAATTCAGATTTGTTTTTTAAAAACTCGTGTGTGTGTGTGTGTGTGTGTGTGTGTGTGGCAGCAAGCTGTGAAGGAGTCAGTGTAGAATCAGAACATGGTAGAGAGAAAAAAACCAAACCCTGGTATGTTGAAACATTAGTTCGAATGAAAGGTATTAGGGTAAACACAAGGCCGTGACAGAAGAAACAGAAAGAAGGGTCTTGCTTCAGGTTGTTAGTGTGCGGTAGAACTGATAGGACTTGGGGACTGATGGGTTATGTGGAGTTAAGGGGGAGAGGAACTTAATACTTTAAGCTTTACATAGATAGTAACATGAGCTGTTTGGAATCTTAGCTAAGTTTAAAAGTCTTTAATTTTCTTTTTTTGTGATTTTATGAATTATGTGCTTTAAACAAAACTTTAAATTGGCTAAATGGCCGTATTTATGGGTTATCCTATGGACAAAATGATCTTATCTCACCATATTTCTATATTTCTCGAGCTTTAGAGTAAACACACAGTTAATGTAAAATTATTATTCACTCAAAGGAATATAAGAATGTGATAGACTATTAAATTATGTTTTAAGTAAGTTTTTTTAGAAATGAGATCTTTTTAAGGCATAACCTAGTTCATTTCTGTTTACAATATGACTTAGTTCTTAGAAGAGTGGCAAGTATACAGTAAGTGTCAGCAAAGTAGTATCTAGTCTTATAAATATTAGTGTTACCTGTTCCTTGGATAATTACAAGAGCCTTTTAATTGATCTCCCTGCTTTTGTCCTGCCCATCTGTTAGTCTGTTCTCTAAACCTTAAACACAGGGACGCCTGGGTCGCTCAGTCAGTTAAGTGTCTGCCTTCAGCCCAGGGCCCTGGGATCAAGTCCCACATTGGGCTCCTTGCTCAGCAGGGAGCCTACATTCTCCCTTTGCCTGCTGCTCCCCCTGCTCTCTCTGACAAATAAAATAAAATCTTAAAATCTTAAAAAAAATAAACACAGAAGAGCAAACCTATTTCTGTCAGATAGCACCTGGTTAAAATAATGGATGAGTGAATGAGGAATGTCACCTTTTTGTTTATGATCATCCGGTGGCTTTTCATATCATTTATAGTACAGGTTGAAGTTCTTTCAGTATTCTATAGGCTTGTATGAGATCCAACCCCACCGTCTGCTCTTTTTCTCTGACCTCATCAATGGTTCCTCTCCCCCTTGCTCTCTTTGGTCAACAAGGCATCCTTTCTTTGAACACATCAAGCCTGCTCCAGCCTTGGGTGTTGGACATGAATTAGTCTTCCTGCCTGGAAGGCTGTCCCCTACAGATCTGCATCTTTTATTTCTTCAGTTCCTCACATGTCTCTGTCTCAATATCTCTTTATCAGTGAAACCTTTCACGATCACACTTTGTAATATAGCATCCTATCTTCTGACACATCTCCCTTATCCTTCTTTATACTCTTTATGGCACTTCATCACTTTCTGATGTACTATGTTTTGTTTATTTTCTCTTCTCCTCTGGAACATAAGCTCCAAAAGGGCAGGGGCTCTGTGCTGTATCCACAGGGTCTAGAGTAATACTGAAACTTAATATTTTTTTTAATGAATGAAATAAATATACTTTCTAGCATGTATTAATTCAAGGGATATAGATCATCTATATCAAACAAAGAAGCAGGAGGCAAGGTCTGTTACATTTTTTTCTAACCATTTTATTTTTTTATTCATTATTTTGTGTTGAATAGAGCTACATTGGTAGTTAACGTTTAGTAAGAAACCTTGTTAGAAAGTATAAGATAAATATGCACTTTTTATTTTAGTGCTTCAATCAATTTTAGGCATTTTCTGTATTACTAGGTAATTAGCTAGTACATTCAAATAGTACTACATTTAAATAAGATAAGAACACTATTCATTTTCTTAAAAACTGATTTCTTAAGCCTATTTTGGGACACCGAGAAATGTAAAGTCTCATGTAGGTAGCAGTTCTGTCTATGATTATGTGGTTTCCCTCATTCTTTCCTTTGAATTATAGCTCAGATTCGATCTCTGATTCATTTTTCAATTACACTAAAATTCTAAGCATTTTGGCAGCTTTCCTTTTCCACACAAAATAGTTGAGAAAGAATCATTAACTGTATGGCATGTTTGAAAAAAACTATGATGAGAGTTAATGCTTTGGCAGATTCAGAAGTCTGAGTAGACCAGAAGCTTAGTTTTTCAATTAATCTTCTGATAATGGTAGTTACTTATTGAGAATTCTATGCTATTTTTAAGATTAAATGTCAGTTTTGTTCCTAGATATACAATCAAAAACCTCTACAAAGACAGCTCATACTTTACAATAAAGCTCTAATATCAAATGTGAACAGAAGTTTTAGTGTCCAGGGTGTATCTTATGAAAACATTATTTAATTTTGTTAAGCTATTGCTTTTACAGTGGCACATGCTGGAAACTGCTTAGCTAAGTGTATTTTTCTTTTTCTTCTATTATGTTTTTTCCTGATGGGTTTTTCTTATAGAATAGTGACTTTAAGACTCCTGAAACTCAACTTTTTTTGGAATTTATTATTGGAACAATTACAAATGGATTCTTCAGCAACATTTCTTAGATTTTATAGTGTCGATAGACACGTTGTCTAGAAGTTTGCCATTCAAAGATGTGTTCTCCTTTAATTGCCTTCAAATACTATAATAATTATACCTTATATTTGTGAACATGTTACATTTTAAAAACTGTTTAAGTACATATTATTTTTTAAAGAATCTCTAGGAAATACAGGACAAATAATGGTATTCTCAATTTACAGGTGTTGAACTCAAGTCTTATAATGATGAACAAATTAATATCCCAGAGATCCATTTATTGAACAAACTATTGTGTATCCAGGATGTGTAGGCTTATTCCAGGAAATATGAAAATCTTAGAGAACAAAACAGACGAGTTCTTGCTATTATGAAGTTTATATTCCAGTGGCTTTAATTGAACAATATAGATTGGCTGATTAAGTAGAGGAGCCTAGACTATAAACTGCACCTTTTGTCTTGATTGTTTGAATCCTTAAACTTAGTACATACGAAAAGGGAAGATGCCAATTACTGTTTTAAGGTCTTTAAGTATATGGTCTTTCTCTAACTTCTCACATTCCCTGTGAGTCCACACTGTGTTCCAGCAAAAAACAATGTCTACTGAGGTGTGAACAAGAAGGCTGGGGAACCTGGTGATGAGCATTATTTCCCTAGGGCTAAGGAGGCAAGGGCAGAAACAGTGGTATAGAGTTCATTGAAAGCTGGGGCCATGTGGAAGTGTTTTCCAGAAATGGCAGTAGTGGTAAGGGGGCCGGACGGCTGTGATAATCCTGGGAAGTGTGAGGAAAACGACCTGACCTCCTTCTCTTCCCACCTTCCGAACTCTTGGTAGTAACTTCCCATTGTCTGAATTGGAACCTGCAAGAGAGTCTGATAATGTGGGCTCTAAGGGTCAGATTTTTGGGGCACAGTGTAGGAAAGAGAAGTGTAAGTAATTAGGATCTGGGGGACCAACAGAGAATATCGAGCACTTCTATATTTAAAAGAAAACTGGATACTTTATCATTAATTGTGTCATTTATGCCAAGCCTTTCTGGATCATTCCTCTAATTTTCCCATATGGAAGTTGTCCCACTCTCCCCAACCCCTAGCTGCCCAATTTCTTTCTTCCTCGTAAGTGGAGTATAGTAGGTACTAAAGAAATATGTTTCTTATATGTGATGTTTTGTGTATTATTAATCTTCTTTACCAAACTATAAGCTATCTGAGAATAGACTCCGAGTCTGTTTTCCCTCTTTATTCCTCTTCCTTTTATCCAGAGAACTAGCATATTACTTTGCTTTAATATTTGCTGACTGCATAGATGAATGATTGGTAAACAGCCAAGGAAAAAGATTCTCAAAGTTATCTGGCTGTTAAATTCCTGTGTCAATTACAATGAAAAGTTGTAGGAGAAAAGCAATTATTATCTGGCTAATAATGTATCTGTGACTATTAACAAAAATTATCACATATACTAATATATAAAAGAGAAAAATATTTTGTCTTGGGGAAAAAAAATGTAACTTGTCCTAAAATTGTGAGGTATACAGTACCTCCTAAAATTAGGAATGTTGCATAGCACGTTTGCTTTTGCACTCAAGAAAAATACAGTTCTTTCCACATACTCCCATTTCAATAGGGAATTCTGTCTTTCAGCTTTGTGCGCATGCCCCCTGTTTTTCACTGTTCAATAAATATATGTACATATTGGCTATATTCTGTCATGAGCTAAGAAGTTTTCACACTGACATGGAAAAAATCTTTTCTTTTTTTCCAAAATTAAAAAAGAGTAAAATGTATGTTAATTGTTTTATATATTTATATGCATAATTTTAAAATCCTCTTAGGCTTATATATCTTATAAAATGGCCAGTTTTGATTTCATAAAACTTCAGTGCACTAAAGGAAATGTATCATTCATTGTTACATGGTAGAGGAGTGAAACACAGTAAACATAAGGAAATATTTTTTAAAGTTCTTTTATTTCTGGACAGTACCACTGTATATAGAACGAAAATAATGAATGTATAGAGAGGCTACAACCAGTGATTTTGCTTCATCCACTGAGAGATATTTTCTCTAGCCTTAAAAATAGGCAATAAAAAAAGGAGATGCTAAATTGATATGTAAAAAAAATCATTTCCAAATATCAGACTTATTTGCTTAGAGGAGTGGATGTGCCAGTTCAACTGTTAAACTCTTAATGGAACGATGAAAATAGTCTATCATGTTTTTTCAAATTCAAGAGATGATAATTACTTTAAAAATAAGTCCAAAATTTATTGCCAAGTCAAAAGCTATGAGATATAAAGTAAACGTCAAATTCTGCTGTTAACTTTGTGAGACAGGCAATGAAAATCATACCTACATGCAAAGGCCATATTTGACCTTTATGCTGACATTAGTTACAGGAACTTGTCCTTTAAGTCTGTGTTAAAATACAAGTTAAAAATATTAAGTGATGCTGCTGTTTTTTTTATACAGATGATTTTTTCTTAAATTATTTTTAAATTATTTTTAAAAATAAGTCTCAAGACGATTTCCATTTTATTTTAAAATCCTCTTTTTAGATTTTTAAATATTATTTTCAATTATATTTTTAAGAAAATAAATCTTTGTATAAAGTATCAGATAAATTTATTTTGGGAGAGGAATTAAGTTGTGAAACACAAATGTAAACTACAAAAGATATATAATTTTGATGTAAATACAAATATACGTATATAATTCTGTTGAGAATACGTTTTCTGTTCTTTTTTTCCATTGTTGACATGAAGTTGAACTCGAATATAATTTCATTAATATGGCGTTAGAGATACAAGGAATTGTTTTTTTATTGAGGTATAATTGACATATAATATTATATTAGTTTCAGTATGCAACAGTGTTTGATATTTATATACATTATGAAATCATTCCTACAATAAGCCTAGTTACCGTTTGTCACCATACATAGGTTTTTACAATATTATTTACTGTATTCTTTATGCTGTACATTACATCCCCATGCCTATTTATTTTATAAGTGGAAGATTGTGCCTCTTAATCCCCTTCTATTTCGTCAATTGCCTTTCTCCCTCCACCCCTAGGCAAACATCAATTTGTTCTCTGTATCTGTAAGTCTGCTTCTGTTTTGTTGTGTTTGTTCATTTGATTTGCTTTTTATATTCCACATGCAAATAAATCATAAGGTATTTGTGTTTCTCTGCCTGACTTGTTTCACTTAGCCCAATATACTCTAGGTCTATCCATGTTGTTGCCAATGGCAAGATTTCATTCTTTTTTATGGCTGAGTAATATTCCATCACACACACATGCACACACACACACCATATCTTCTTTGTATATATTAGTGTTTTTATTTTCTTTGGATAAATAACAAGTGATATTGCAAGATCATATGATAGTTCTAGTTTTAATTTTTTAAGGAACTTCCCTGGTGTTTTTCCTAGTGGTTACACCAATTTGCATTCCCACCAACAGTGCATGAGGGTTCTCTTTTCTCCATACCTTCACTAATACTTGTTATTTCTTGTTTTTTGTTTTGTTTTGTTTTTGGATACTTTTAAAGCCATTCTGACTGGTATGAGCTAACATCTCACTATGGATTTGATTTGCATTTCCCTAGTGATGAGTGATAATGAACATCTTTCATGTATCTGTTGACCATCTGTGTGGCTTCTTTGGAAAAATGTCTATTCCTCTGCTCATTTTTAATCGGATTGTTTATTTGTTGATATTCAGTTGTATGAGTTCTTTATATATTTTGGATGTTAATCTCTATCAGATACATCATTTGCAAATAGTTGCTTCTATTCAGTAGCTTGTTTTTTGTTTTGTTGTTTTCCTTCACTGTGCAAAAGCTTTTAGTTTGATGTAGTCCCATTTGTTTTTTTCCTTTTGTTCTCCTTGCCGGAGGAGACAGATTCCCCCAAAATATTGCTAAGACCAGTGTCAGAGAGTTTACTGCCTATTTTTTCTTCTAGTTTTGTGGTTTTAGGCCTTACATTTAAGTCTTTAATCCATTCTGGGTTCACTTTTGTATACAGAGTAAGAAAGTGGCCCAGTTTCATTCTTCTCCATGTAGCAGTGAAGTTTTCCCAGCATTTATTGAAGAGACTGTCTTTTCCCCATTGTATATTCTTGCCTTCTCTGTCATAGATTAATTAACCGTATAAGCATGGGTTTATTTCAGGGCTCTCTATTCTGTTCCATTGATCTGTTCCATTTGGGGTCTTTTGTGGTTCCATATGCCATTGATATTTTGATAGGAACTGCATTAAATCTGTAGATTACTTTTTTACCTTTTTACTTAATAATTAAAATGCTTTTTGATGTAGTCCGATAAATGGATACTTAAACTCGTGTGAACTCTAGCATAATTTAATTTGATGAATTTTCTTTAAACCTCTGATAAGTTTACTTAAAAACTTCTCCCTTTGAATTCTTTCTTTATACTTGGACTATACTTTTTTATCATTCTCACTTTATATTATCTCCAATGGACTGAGGGATATTTACACATGGTGATACTGTTAGGTATGATAATCTAGGATTACCCTGAGTTCTAGCTATTTACCACATTAAATCAGCCAATATTTCTACAGCATCAACTTATTACCAGTTCCTAGACATAGTCAGATACTACCCTAGTTATAAATAAACAAAACTACTTTTTTAAAAGTGTTCTTTATTCTGTCATAAAGACAACACTTACAGGGTATACATAAAAGTAAACTAGTATTAACTCAGTCTGTATTAGTATTCTAGGGCTGCCATAACAAAATATCACAGACTGTCTGAAACAACAGAACCTTATTTTTTTTTGCAGTTCTGGATGCTAAAAGTCTGAGATCCAAATGTCAGCAGGATTGAGTCTTCTGAGGCCTCTCTCCTTAGCTTATAGGTGACTCTCTTCTCCTTGTGTCTTCATGCAATCTTTTTTTGGGTTGTGTCTGTGTCCTAATCTCCTTATAAAGAAATCAGTCATATTGAATGGGGACCCACCATAATGACTTTATTTTACTTTAATTATCTCTTTATAGGTTCTATCTCCAAATAAGGTTATACTATGAGGTTAAGACTTAAAAATATTATATAAATCTGGTTTGGTTGGGGGACACACAGTTGAGCCCAAAACACTAAGTCTGGGCAAGTTCATTTCATCCTTGATTAGGAATGAGAAAATGGGTATAAATTGCTACAGAAAGAAAAGTATGGACTGTCAGATAAAGGGAAATTTTCCCTGATTCTTACTGATTCCTATAGCTCGGTTTGGCTTCAGTGATAAACCTTACAATCTGCAGATAGAGGGACATAATTCAAAAGTAAATGAAGGCAATTTTCTTAGAAGAAAAACTGAACTTATTCTGGAAACAATCATTAATTATCATTCCATTTTATAGACTTAAGAGGTTCATCCCCAAATATTTCCTTTTATTAAATTTCTTAACTGAGTAAATGATTTTGCCATCCGGCTCTTGCTCACTCCAGAAACTAAAGAATTGCTTTTCATTCCCCTTCAATGCACTTTTCTCCATCTTTCCTGCCATTCTCAACCCACCCCATTATCAGCACTGGGTCTCTGAACCTTGCAGATATTTTTCCCTAATATGTCAACTCTATGTCTCTTTTGTCCATTCATGCTTCGGCTTAGTTTAATTTCTCAGCACTTAACTACATGGATTCCTAACAGATTCCCATGCTTCCAAACTGGCTGCTTCCAAATCATCCTTCCCTATGCTGTCAATGATTTCATTAAAATACAGCATCGATCAATTTGTTCCATTGTTCAAAATCCTTGAATGACACTCCATAACTTCTAAAATTCAGTTCACGCAAAGTTTTTCTTAAATTGTTCCTCCTTTCCCTCTTTCCACTCTCAACCCTCACTACTCATTATCATCACATAGGGCCTTCCTTCCAACTATGGGGTACTATGGTTACTTCTCTGACTTCGTCATGCAGTTTCACACCTCCAAAGCTTTGGTTAAGATGCTTTTTCTATTTAGTACTATTTCTCTCTGCATCTTCATCATCACGCTAACTCCTATTTGCTCATAACGTATCATTAAGATTTTTCCAAGAAGCATTTCATAAAAACATTCATTCCCACTGAAATATCTCCTTGTTGCAAGTTAATGGAGACAAGAATGTGCTATGGGAAATATGGAGTTTAGTTGATTTTATAACACAATTGCATCTGTGTGATTTACTTTAGTATTAGGGGAGATGAAATTTTTAATTTTAGAAATTTATGAAATTCAGTGAGATACATCATCAATAGATACTTGAAATCTATTTTTCCTGATATTATCAAAAGTAAATTATTCTCTTAGAATACAAGCAACATCCACGTTTTAATATTAAAATTTTGAGTCTTCCAAAATTACAAGTGGAATTAAAAGCTTCATGGTGGGGCACCTGGGTGGCTCAGTTGGTTAAGTGTCTGCCTTCGGCTAAGGTCATGATCCCAGGGTCCTGGTGTCGAGCCCCCTGTCGGGTTCCCTGCTCAGCAGAGAGTCTGCTTCTCCCTCTCCCTCTCTCTCTCTCAAATAAATAAATCTTTAGAAAAATAAAAAAATAAAAAAAATAAAAGCTTCATGGTATTATACAGATACTAGTTGCTAGATTGACATTCAAGAGAGATTATTTAGATAAACTGCTTAAAAATGAACTCTTTATTTGAACAGTGATAGTTGAACATTGATCCAACCTCTCCATTTGCTGTTTTGGTTATAGCTGAATTTCCTTGCTATTGTGATTTTATTTTGTTCTAAACATATAATCCATTCACAGGTCACATTGAATTGAACATGACAGCTGATCAAAACCTGGTTTTCCATTGTGTATTTTCAGGAATAAGCTGCTGTGATGTTCAATTCAGTGGATACTTAGCCTGGGAACTGACTTCAACCAAACACTGGTTGGCTTCACATAGGATGAGGAGTTGAATTTGAAAATTCAGACACTTAACATTGACACATTGACATTTGACCTTAAAACATTAGACCAATCTCTTATACCACATTTTTAAAATAAATCTGATTGCTTATACGTGGGAAAAAAGCTAAATGTGTATTAACTTATGTATTTCATAGAGCACGATGTAGTTTATTCATTGCACCAAAATTAGAAATAGCTAAGGCTTTGTAGACACACACACACACACAAACACAAACAAAAATAGAAAACAAACCAACAAAAATTATTAGAATTTGTGCATTATATTTTAGTTGTAAAAGGAAGATATGCTATTACTTATTAACTGGCAGGATCTTTTTGCACTCTATGTGACATTTAGAAGAACCTCAACTTTAGAGATGGGTGCCATTTGGTTTTTTTACATTTGCTTTGCTTTCCACCTTAGTCTCATCCTGTCTATATGCAAATACTATTGTAGAGACCTAGTTGACACAGCTGTAGATAGCAAGGTAATTGCATCAACTCTAAGTTTGGCTTTGTAGATCATTAGAGGAGGAGGATGTCTTTTTCATGGTTTGTATGTGCAGATGCCAATATTATATGGTAACTTCACCCTTTTCCAGCTGTGGAGATTTTTATGACTAGAAATATAATAGTATATTTAGTAATATACTAAATAGTAAATATAATGACTAGAAATATAATATTTACAGTTTATTCAACCTGTCAGGGTGCTTTTGTTTATCTATAGACTGTCTCACAACATGTCCTATGATTAACATAAAACTGTAAAACACCTTCTGGGGAAAATTATACTGTAGCTTTTTAACTGAATTTGCCAGTTTCTTTCCAGCAGTGTATTTTATGGCTAAATATTAAACACCTGAAATAAGAATTTATAGTAGAAAGACTGACAGGATTCCATTTAATGAAGTCAAGCAAGAACTTAGAAAACCAGAATTCTTCTCAAAAATATACTATTTAAAAAATACCGTAAGCTTATAAGATAGGCAACTTTTTTTTTTTTCTGTTTTAGCAACAGCTTCACTTGGTTCATTATATTTCTTATACTTAAATATGGAATTCTGGAGTTCTGGAGAGGACCTTAGATACGATCTCTACATGTACTCATTTTACAAATGATGAATGAGGTGACTTGCACAATTCCACATAGTTAATGGCAAAGTTGGGAGAAAATTCAAGAGTCAGGATTTCTAACTGAAACTCTCAGTGATGCCAGCACTCAAGACGTACTCAATGATGCCTCATTATTATTATTTTTTAACAGCAGAATGAAAAACTGTGTATTCAAAATTCTGTTTGTTACTTATTATTATTCATTTATGTAACTATATAATTATTTGTATATAATTCAGTTGTGGCTACTCAATGTTCCAAATTGATCAGCTAATGTTTAAGAAATGCTATCAATAAAATTTAAGAACTTATATTAGTTTACTGTGAGCATATTTAAAATCAGTGAACATAAAAGAAATATTAGAGACTTTCCTATCTATTTACAAAAAAGAATCCTTAAAAAAATCTCAGAAACAATCTAATTTGATTGATTATATTGCCTTATGACGTGGAAATAAATAATTTTGAGGTTGAAACACCAATAATAGTATGAGTATTATAAACATTATAGTTTTCAGATGGATATTTGCTGATTCTGTTTTCTTTTATGTTTTACTGGGAAATAAAGTAGATGTTTTCTTATTTGGGTGTTACCTGACCATATTAACATGCTATATGTACTTTAAAAGGTTGTGTTTTTGGAACTGTAGCCTCCTAGACGGAAACCCGGTGCACCGGGGTTCCGCCGGTGAACTGCAACCCCCGGGGGTGGAAACCCTGAGTGGCGGAGTCGCGCGCACGCGAACTGGGAGCGGCTGGTGGTTTTAGAAGCACAAAGGGCAGAGACGTGCCCCGACCTGGAGGCAGGACTGGGAGCATTGCGGAGGGGCGCACAACCCAGGACGCTGCAGTTTATAGCAGCACGGACAGAAACGGAGACAGTGTGGCCTGGAGAGCTCACTGAAGAACAGACTGTGATCTCTCTCCTCTGAGGCAGAGGGTTGGAAACGGTCTCTTCTGCTCTGACTCGCGGAAGAGACGCAGAAAGCCGCCAGGGAAAGGCGCCAGAGAACAAAAGCCCCAAAGACTGATTCCCACTGAGCCCATCCCCCGCCACAGGGGGGCAGGGCAACTCCGCCCAAACAGGGTTGCCTGAGTAACAGCGTGACAGGCCCCTCCCGCAGAAGACAGGCTGGGAAAACAAGAGGCCAGCAACCCTAAGGTCCCAAGAAAACAGGTGCATCTTGCTTGGGTTCTGGTCAATAATTTGGACTCTATACATTCCCTCAAACACCCATCAACAGAATGACTAGGAGGAGGAGCCCCCAAAACAGAAAAGACTCAGAGATTATGACTTATGCTGCAAATTTACAAATGGATGCAGATATAACCAAGATGTCGGAGATGGAATTCAGGCTAGCAATTGTGAAGACAATGGCTAGAATGGAGAAATCAATTAATGGCAACATAGAGTCTCTAAGGGCAGAAATAAAAGGTGAATTGGCAGAACTTAAAAATGCTATCAATGAGATCCAATCCAATCTGGATAATCTAACAGCTAGGGTAACTGAGGCAGAAGAGAGAATAAGCGATCTGGAAGACAGTATAATAGATAAAAAGGGAAAAGAGGAGCCCAGGGAAAAACAACTCAGAATCCATGAAAATAGAATCAGAGAAATAAGTGACACCATGAGACGTTCCAATGTCAGAATCATTGGAATCCCGGAGGGAGTGGAGAGAGAGAGGGCTAGAAGATGTATTTGAACAAATCGTAGCTGAGAACTTCCCTAATCTGGGGAATGAAACAAACATTCGTGTCCTAGAGGCAGAGAGGACCCCTCCTAAGATCAAGGAAAACAGGGCAACACCCCGGCATGTTATAGTAAAACTTGCAAATCTTAGAACCAAGGAAACCATCTTAAGGGCAGTTAAGGGGAAGAGATTCCTTACCTACAGAGGGAGGAACATCAGAATAACGTCAGACCTATCCACAGAGACCTGGCAAGCCAGAAAGGCCTGGCGAGACATATTCAGGGTACTAAATGAGAAGAACATGCAGCCAAGAATACTTTATCCGGCAAGGCTTTCATTTAGAACGGATGGAGAGATGCAGAGCTTCCACGACCGGCAGAAGAGGAAAGAATATGTGACCACTAAGCCGGCCCTGCAAGAAATATTAAGGGGGGTTCTATAAAAGGAGAAAGACCCCAAGAGTGATCTACAACAGAAATTTACAGGGACAATCTATAAAAACAACATCTTCACAGGCAACATGATGACAATTAATTCATATCTTTCAATAATCACTCTCAACGTGAATGGCCTAAACACTCCCATAAAACGGCACAGGGTTGCAGATTGGATAAAAAGACAGGACCCATCCATATGCTGCCTACAAGAGACTCATTTGGAACCTCAAGATACATCCAGACTGAAAGTGAAGGGATGGAGATCTATCTTCCATGCCGGTGGACCTCAAAAGAAAGCTGGGGTAGCAATTCTTATATCAGACAAATTAGATTTTAAACTAAAGTCTGTAATTAGAGACACAGAAGGACACTATATCATTCTTAAAGGGTCTATCCAACAAGAAGATCTAACAATTGTAAATATCTATGCCCCCAACATGGGAGCAGCCATCTACATAAGCCAACTGTTAACCAAAATAAAGAGTCATATTGATAACAATACGTTAATTGTAGGAGACCTCAATGCTCCACTCTCAGCAATGGACAGATCATCTAAGCAGAAAATCAACAAGGAAACAAGAGCTTTGAATGATACATTGGACCAGATGGACCTCATAGATATTTACAGAACATTCCACCCTAAAACAACAGAATACTCATTCTTCTCGAGCGCACATGGAACTTTCTCCAGAATAGACCATATACTGGGTCACAAATCAGGTCTCAACCGATACCAAAAGATTGAGATTATTCCCTGCATATTCTCAGACCACAATGCTCTAAAACTGGAACTCAATCACAAGAAAAAATTTGGCAGAAATTCAAACACTTGGAAGCTAAAGACCACCCTGCTCAAGAATGTTTGGGTCAACCAAGAAATCAAAGAAAACTTATACAATTCATGGAAATCAATGAGAACGAAAACACATTGGTCCAAAACCTATGGGATACTGCAAAGGCGGTCCTAAGGGGGAAATACATAGCCATCCAAGCCTCACTCAAAAAAATAGAAAAATCCCGAAATCACCAACTAACTCTACACTTTAAAGAACTAGAGAAAAAGCAACAAATGACGCCTAAGCCACGCATTAGAAGAGAAATAATTAAAATTAGAGCAGAAATCAATGAATTAGATACCAGAAACACAGTAGATCAGATCAATGAAACTAGAAGTTGGTTCTTTGAAAGAATTAATAAGATTGATAAACCACTGGCCAGACTTATCCAAAAGAAGAGAGAAAGGATCCAAATTAATAAAATTATGAATGAAAGGGGAGAGATCACGACCAACACCAAGGAAATAGAAACAATTATTAGAAATTATTATCAACAACTATATGCCAATAAACTGAGCAATCTGGATGAAAAGGAGGCCTTCCTGGAAACCTATAGGCTGCCAAGACTGAAACAGGAAGAAATTGACAACCTGAATAGGCCAATAACCAGTAACGAGATTGAAGCAGTGATCAAAAACCTCCCAAAAAACAAGAGTCCAGGGCCTGATGGATTCCCTGGGGAATTCTACCAAACATTCAAAGAGGAAATAATACCTATTCTACTGAAGCTGTTTCAAAAAATAGAAACAGAAGGAAAACTTCCAAACTCATCCTATGAGGCCAGCATTACCTTAATCCCTAAACCAGGCAAAGACCCCATCAAAAAAGGAGAATTTCAGACCAATATCCCTGATGAATATGGATTCCAAAATCCTCAACAAAATCCTAGCTAATAGGATCCAACAATACATTGAAAGGATCATCCACCACGACCAAGTGGGATTTATTCCCGGGATGCAAGGGGGGTTCAACATTCGCAAATCAATCAATGTGATAGAACACATTAATAAGAGGAGGGAGAAGAACCATATGGTCCTCTCAATTGATGCAGAAAAAGCATTTGACAAAATACAACATCCTTTCCTGATTAAAACTCTCCAGAGTATAGGGATAGAGGGAACATTCCGCAAGCTCATAAAATCCATCTATGAAAAACCCACAGCGAATATCATCCTCAATGGGGAAAAGCTGAGAGCCTTTCCCTTAAGATCAGGAACACGTCAAGGGTGCCCACTCTCACCACTGTTGTTCAACATAGTACTAGAAGTCCTAGCAACAGCAATCAGACAACAAAAAGAAAGAAAAGGTATTCAAATTGGCAAAGAAGAAGACAAACTATCTCTTTTCGCAGACGACATGATACTTTATGTGGAAAACCCAAAAGACTCCACCCCCAAATTACTAGAACTCATCCAGCAATTCAGTAATGTGGCAGGACACAAAATCAATGCACAGAAATCAGTTGCTTTCTTATACACTAACAACGCAACTGTTGAAAGAGAAATTAAAGAAATGATTCCATTTACAATAGCACCAAGAACCATAAGATACCTCGGAATAAACCTAACCAAAGAGGTAAAGGATCTATACTCTAGGAACTACAGAACACTCATGAAAGAAATTGAAGAAGACACAAAAAGATGGAAAAATATTCCATGCTCATGGATCAGAAGAATAAACATTGTTAAAATGTCTATGCTACCCAGAGCAATCTATACCTTCAATGCCATCCCGACCAAAATTCCAATGACATTTTTCAAAGTGCTGGAACAAACAATCCTAAAATTTGTATGGAATCAGAAAAGACCCTGAATCGCCAAGGAAATGTTGAAAAAGAAAAACAAAGCTGGGGGCATCACGTTGCCCGATTTCAAGCTATATTACAAAGCAGTGATCACCAAGACAGCATGGTACTGGCACAAAAACAGACATATAGACCAATGGAACAGAATAGAGAACCCAGGTATGGACCCTCAACTCTATGGTCAAATAATTTTTGACAAAGCAGGAAAAAACATGCAATGGAAAAAAGACAGTCTCTTCAATAAATGGTGCTGGGAAAATTGGACAGCCACATGCAGAAGAATGAAACTCGACCATTCTCTAACACCATTCACAAAGATAAACTCAAAGTGGATGAAAGACCTCAATGTGAGACAGGAATCCATCAAAATCCTAGAGGAGAACATAGGCAGTAACCTCTTTGACATCGCCCACAGCGACTTCTTTCAAGATACATCTCCAAAAGCTAGTGAAACAAAAGCAAAAATGAACTTTTGGGACTTCATCAAGATAAAAAGCTTCTGCACAGCAAAGGAAACAGTCAACAAAACAAAGAGGCAACCCACAGAATGGGAGAAGATATTTGCAAATGACACTACAGATAAAGGGCTGGTATCCAAAATTTATAAAGAACTTCTCAAACTCAGCACCCAAAAAACAAATAATCAAGTCAAAGAGTGGGCAGAAGAGATGAACAGAAACTTCTCCAAAGAAGATATACAAATGGCTAACAGACACATGAAAAAATGTTCATCATCATTAGCCATCAGGGAAATCCAAATCAAAACCACACTGAGATACCACCTTACACCAGTTAGAATGGCAAAAATGGACAGGGAAAGAAACAACAAATGTTGGAGAGGTTGTGGAGAAAGGGGAACCCTCTTATACTGTTGGTGGGAATGCAAGTTGGTACAGCCACTTTGGAAAACAGTGTGGAGGTTCCTCAAAAATTTAAAAATAGAGCTACCCTATGACCCAGCAATTGCACTACTGGGTATTTACCCCAAAGACACAGAGGTAGTGAAAAGAAGGGCCATATGCACCCCAATGTTCATAGCAGCAATGTCCGCAATAGCCAAACTGTGGAAAGAGCCGAGATGCCCTTCAACAGATGAATGGATAAAGAAGATGTGGTCCATAGATACAATGGAATATTACTCAGCCATCAGAAAAGATGAATACCCAACTTTTACATCAACATGGATGGGACTGGAGGAGATTATGCTAAGTGAAATAAGTCAAGCAGAGAAAGACAATTATCATATGGTTTCACTTATTTGTGGAACATAAGGAATAGCATGGAGGACATTAGGAGAAGGAAGGGAAAAATGGGGGGGGGAATTGGAGGGAGAGATGAACCATGAGACTATGGACCTGAGAAACAAACAAGGTTTTAGAGGGGAGGGGGGAGGGGGGATTGGTTAGCCCGGTGATGGGTATTAAGGAGGGCACGTACTGCATGGAGCACTGGGTGTTATACGAAAACAATGGATCGTGGATCACTACATCAAAAACTAATGATGTATTGTATGGTGACTAACATAACATAATAAAATTTTAAAAAAAAGGTGTTTTTTTTTTTTTCAAATTTTTATTTAAATTTTCAAATTTTATTTAAATTCTAGTTAGTTAACATAATATTGGTTTCAGGAGTAGAATTTAGTGATTCATCACTTATATATAACATCCAGTGCTCGACACAAGTGCCCTTCTTAATACACATCACCCATATAGACCACCCCCGCCCACCTCCTTCCAGCGACCCTGTTTGTTCTCTGTAGTTAAGAGTCTCTTATGGTTTGTTAAAGCACTGTTTGAATGAATGATAGAATGAAATGAGTAAACAACTGTTGTACAGAAGTGCTACGAATTCTCTCCTAAGATTCATTGTGAGAGACTTTTTAAATTTAATATCTATATTTTCATTAGGCTATATAGGCTGTATAACTCCTGTTAACAAAATGCAGAAAAGCTGGAATAACTTTGAAATTATTCAAAATGGAATCAGGAGTTCTGTGAATCAGACTTACATGCTCAAACTTACAAGGACTTGAATCATCAAGTCAAATGGATATTAACTCAAAAATTCTTCTGGGCCTGAGTATAATTCTGAATTAATATGGCCATGACTCATGGATTTATATGAAACTAGTTTCATGTTGAATTAGACCCTGTGGAAATATTCAGATTGCTTCAGGAGCAGAATATTACAATTTTTCTGTAAGTTTTCAGAATCAGTTTCAGAATCTCCTGAAATTAAACTCTTTAGATAACTCTATTACTAATTATTTGTAATGTTTTTTATTAAAATTATACAGAATTCAAAATAAGTGAGTTTTAATGTATGCTTCAGTGTTCCATTATTTCTTAATAAAAATATCCCAAATTTCTTATTCATAATTTGAATTTTTCCGGTCTCTGCATTTCTTACTCATCTTTGTGAGTAGGAATTCCTTCTGATATTGACTCCTTTACCAGAACACAATAGTAGAATCGCATATAAATTCGCCTAACAATAATAATTCCGTTTAATTTGATTGAACTCTTTACTTTATATTGAAAATATATTACTATCTTTATATATCTACAGTTTTAAAATTTTATTTACTTTTTTATCAGCTTATTACTTGTATTTTATTTGTCTTATTTTATGCAGTGTAAATTGTGAATGCAGTAAAATCAAGTTTTAACAAATGGATGCATATAGTAAAGATTCTCTGAACCACAGAATAATAGAATACTAGCTTAATATTTACAGCTGATTTGTAAAACAGGTGTGAGGTTTTTTTAATCATTTAAGACTACTTTTTATTTAAGTTTTTTATTTATTTCCAGTATAGTTAACATACAGTATTACATTAGTGTACAATATAGTGCTTCAACAATTCTGTACATTACTCTGTGCTCATCACAAGTTCGCTCTTTAATCCCTTTCTTCTTCTTTTTTTTTTTTTTTTATTATGTTCTGCTAGCCACTGTATGGTACATAATTAGTCCTTGATGCAGTGTTCGATGATTCATTAGTGAAGTATGACACCCGGTGCTCATCACAGCACATGCCCTCTTCAATACCTATCACCCTGTTATCCCCATCACCTATTTCACCATTCCCCCACCCACCTCCCCTCTGGTGACCATCAGTTTATACTTTAGAGTTAAGAGTCTGTTTCTGTGTTTCTCTGTCTCTCTCTTTTCCTTTTCCTTGTTTGTTTTGTTCTATAAGACTATTTTTAACATTGAATGTAAGTGGTAGTTCTTCGGGTATTTAAAAATAAACTACACATTGTCTTGGGTAGATCTTGCTCTGAATATATGTGTATCCGAATATGCTGACTACATCCTTGTTTATTTCTGGGCAGGGGGACATCCAGCAACTATTGATCATAGGTGACCCCAAAGCCGCATATGACTACTGTGAGCATTACAGCCCAGACTGTGACTCTTCAGTGCCCAAGGCCGCTCAGGCTCAGGAACCGCAGATTGACGAGGTGAGGACCATAAAATTAGGACTGTTTTATCATTTCAATGGTACAGACCTACCCCTGTAGTTTTGAGGCTTATCTCTATTATTCAATTTTAATTAAAGTATACTTTGTATTTAATAGTGTTTTAACATTTCTAGGAAGAGTGATTTAAAGATGATTTGGGGTGTTAAACTCTGTTACTTAAACTTCTTATAAATAGAGATACCTCACTTGTATACTGTATATATGAGCATATTTCATTTTGGAGGAGGTGAGAAAAAGATAATTATCTAAAAGCTATATTTCTGCTACATAAAAATCTAAAAGCTATATTTCTGCCCTTGGCAGTTAAATAATTAACACAGCCTCAAGATAAGGGTGATATATCCTCTGGTGTACTTGCCTTTGGCAATTCAGGCAGATGAGAAAGTGACATTAGAGCTATTTTAAAGTTTCAGGCTGTGTTGAGTATTTAGAGAGAATTTTTTTTTTTTTTTACTGTTTCTTATTGGGCTATGCTACGTTGATATATATGTTTTCTTTTTCTTCCACAAAATTTGACATAAAGAGTAATGAAATGGAAAGCAGTATGATCTGAATGCAGTAACTAAAACTATTCATGTATTTTGATTCATATTATGTCACTTTATTTGAAATTCAGGTGTGAAACCATTCTTCCAGGCCATTTTTGCAAGAAAATTTACCATAATGAAATTTGACCCTATTCTCTTTCAGACCAAAAAATAAGTTCGCATAGCCATAGCAATCTTGGCAGAATTGAATATCCCAAAAAAACAAAAAATGCAATACAGTGTACCCTTATCCAGATTTTTTGGTAAGATCCTTTAATGTGGATCTTCTGGAAATTAAAAAACAAGCAGACTGGAAGGAATTTAGCCTTTAGTTGGCAGCAAAACAATTTTAGATTCTTTTTTCTCAAAGAGTGTTAAATTTTAGAAGAGGGGGTTGGAAGTTTGAAAACATCAAAGCTGCCTTTATGTTTGGGAAAATAGCTCAAATAGCATTCTTCTTACTTTCTAAATGTACTATTTGGTGCCATATTTTGAGCTTGACTACTTAGAAGAGGTTAGGATCTTATCTTTTATTTTAACTTCTTGTTGTTTTTGCATGTGAGTTCAGTTAGGATTTTACCATCTAAAAGCTTGAGATATATTTTTTGACATCACTTTTCTTTTTAAAGTATGATAGTGAATTCTGTTGAACTGATCTTTTCCATGACTTAATATTAATGTTTTTTTTAAAACAGGATAAAGTCTTAAGAAGCTGACAGAAAAGCAAATATGAGAGAGAAAATGAAATTGCTTGGGTAGTTGTGTTTGCTTTTTTCACAGTTTTCCAGTGCCTCATTCTTTTTATTCCCTCAGGATTTATTTAAACAGTTTTTTTTGTGTGAATTCCAAGAGGATAGGTAAAATACCATCAGGTTTAGTGCTTTTATACCTTAGAGATTATATGATGATTCGGTATTAAAATTTACATTTATACATGTTATACATGTTCGAGATTGCTGAGATTTATTTTGCTTTTATTTTATGAAAGATAAGTTTTGTTCTTTTTAGCAACAGATATGACTCTGATTTTTGGAAAAATGAAGGTATGCTTTCTTAATATATCACCTTGAGGTGTTTTATTACTTTATTTTAATGCTATCATGTCAGTTAAACTGAGTTATTTTAAAGCAAAATTGTTTTTATCGATTTTTATCTGGATAAAAAAAGTAAAATTTAAAAGTAAATTTGCCCTTTTCTACTTTAGTGGTTGATAATGTATACTTAACATTCTGTTAAGAAGTCAAACTTGTTTTTACTAGGAGAGTTTGAGGAGACAAAAAATCTATTGTTATAATAAAAGCTGCATGGAAATTCAGTTGGGTGATGCTATAATAAATACAGCATTTCTTACTGGTTTCTATATTGAATGTATTACAATGAAAAGTTTTTTTGAAGAATCAACTCACATTTTTTTTCAAATTGTAAATTACGTTGATACTTCAATCATATAACCATTCTATACATTCTATAAACTGGTTAACCAAATTAGTAAACAGCCCTTATATTAGTTTTGACATATAGCCATTAATATGTAATTATATTTCAAATATGCATTTTTAATAATTGATCTACAGATGTTCGTCCTGTACAACATAGGAAGCAATGTTATTTGCCAGTGAGTAAAGAATATAAAGTGCAGTATAGAGCATTGACCATACATGTTGAACTTTATAGTGCTTATTTTCCATTAATAAATTTGTGACATTGCATATTCATTATTCTAATTTGGATTAATAGCTATGTTAATTTATTTTATCAGTTAACTCAAGTGTGCTTTTTACAACTTATAATTTTGCCCAGCTCATACCCTCTAAATAACATCTTCTAAGTCATTCTTAGGGTTCAGTATTTTCATGTGTTTGCCACAGTATCACATCATCATCATACAGTGAAATGCATAATGTAGATAGATTTAAACATGGTAGTAATATCATCAAACTTTAATTCCATTTGAACCTACACAATACCATTTATATAGAAGAGTAATTAATATTAAAATTATGATGTTTGGGGATTTTCTCAAGTTAGATTAATCTATTATAAGAAATTAAATGTGAAATCTATATATGGTAATTCTTAATGTATTATGTATTTCTTAATGTATTATGCAAACTATAGTATCTTATACAAGGTAGGCAATTGCCATTCTTTTTTATAAAGAATGAACAAGGAAAATGAAGCAAAGGCAAGATAGTATTTTATAGAGAAATTTAAAAACCAGCTGACTTCCCTAAATGTATTACCTTAATCTTTTTTTGCACTTAGTATTTATCATATATTTTAGTTCTCGTAGATGCACAGATATTTACTGGTGCCACTATTTTTCTAACAAATTAAATAAGAACAGATTATGACATTTCTAGAAGTCCCTTTCTCCTCACATACTGTAATTAATGCTAGGTTACTCACATATCAAAACTGAAATCATTCCATCACTGCATGTCTTTTTGCATATATTTATCTCACTGATTACAACTAGTTCTCTCTGTTTTCAAGGCAGCCCAAAATTCCATAGTAAGTAAAGAGAATCATCTCCAAAAATAGGTTATAAAGCTTCATGTACACTAGTGCCAAGTAGACTCAATACCACCACCAAGGGGATGTTGTTTAGACAAAGAAATAAGAACAGGGGGCCCTGGGTAGCTCAGTTGTTGAGGGTCTGACTCATGGTTTTGGCTCAGGTCATATCTCAGGGTCATGAGATCAAGCTCCACCTCGGGTTCCATGGTCAGTGTGGAGTCTGCTTGAGATGTCTCCCTCTCTCTACACCCTTACCCCCTCTCTAAAACAAGTAAATAAATCTTTTAAAAAAGAGAGAGGTAAGAACAGAAGCAGTGATTCTTCACTGACTCCTGAAAGACTCTAAGAAAAAGATGTGCTTTCGTGTCTAAGGAGGTAAGAATATTATTTCCTCCAGTATTCTATAATCACAACTAGTCTGGTTGGTCTTCATTTGGAAAGAATTTAAAAAGAGGAGAAACTTATGGAGGTTAGATGTTTCCTCCTACAAGGAAAAAAAAAATGACATGAAGTTGGTATATATTGATATATTTCTGAGTACCATGCTTCATTTAAGATGCATTAAACTGTGCGTTTGAAAAATCAGCCCTTTGTGTCTTTGTTTATTGTCTTATGTTTTTAAAACTTATTATAGATGCACCTGATTTTGAAAAGTCTGCCTAATTTTAAAACTTTACAGCATAAACAGACTGTCAAATCTTTTCGTTTTTATGTTTTACTTGAAGCTGGCAGCTAGTAGCTATATAAATTTAATATTTCTTATTCCAATGTGATTGACCATAACACAGAAAAATTATTCATTATACAATATTCAATCTCCATTAATGTCTTTTAATATGTATCTTAATTCAATATTTAATCACTTTATTTATTTAATGATGTTATTAATAATGTTTATATTAACTTTCCTAGAAGTAGTTGGCATTATATCTTGATTGCAGAGGCACAAAGAAACAAGTGTTCAGTGTTCTATGCATGCATTTTTCTATTTTACCAAATTCTGTACAAATTCAATTAGAATAAAGCTTTGTTGAAGTACTTTGTATGTATATTCATTGAAAATGAAACTATTTACTGAGCAGATAAAATTATGAAACCATTTCAATTAATTTAATCAAAGAAGAGTTTTGACAATCATAAAGAAAATGAAAGACATGACTATGTTTATATTTCAATATGACCTTCAGCTGAACCATCTAGAAAGTTCACTCTAGTGAGGGTATTTCATCAAAGGCCAGATGTATAATGTTGCCAGGAGATCAGTTTTGGACATGTCTCATTATAGGTCTGTGAAATTTGCACTCATTTGCATTGCTGTAGTTAATAGAGCTCATTAGAAGGCACAGTGATCACAATTTTCTAAAAGACATATGCTCAACAGTTATTTTTCTGGCAGATCAAAAAGGCTTTTGTGGCAATTTTGAAATGCCAAGAAGTCCAGTTGGGGTATAATGGGAATTTTACCAAATATAATACTGAGAGAATTCTAAATAGATTGCCTTTAGCATATATATATATATATATATATACATATATATATATATATGATTCAGCTTGTTGAGTTTGCTGCTTAATATTTTATGTGTGTATGACCTTAGTGTATTTACAGTTATTTTGATTAAACCAATGATTAATATATATTTCACAATAACTATATTCTTGTTTACAAATTAAAGTTTTGAGATAGTTGGCTTTGAAGATCAATACATTATTTTCCTTATCACTCAATATGTATGATTGTCTTGTACATCCTTCTATTAAGAAACATACCTCTTTCCAACTAAGTTATTTTAATACAGAAGAATCTAGTATAAAATATTATTTTCCAATGTGAGTTCGGTTTAAATAGTTTATGAGGTCTAAGTGCTATGCTTTTTTTGATAGAGAAAAAAACAGTATCTTTAAAAGCAGAAATAATGTATTAACTAGAAACAGATCTAATTTTGAATCTTTTACTGTTTCACAAGTGTTCTGTGCTCATTTTGATCTTAAGTTTATAGCAAAAGAGATTTCTGAATAAATTTTAGATTTTATTTTTTCATTAGTTCCAGTGTTCTGTTTAGACTCATCTTATGTTCCTTGCATTTCCTTTTCCTCCTCTCCTCTTTCTGTCTCACAACATAAACATTCTTTCATACTTGGAAAGACTACTGTCCATATTTTAAATTTTAAGCATGTAGTTTAATGAAAAAAAAAGTACCCATTGACATTACAGTAAAATTCTTAGAGAATTTTTAACAAATTCTTGTGTAACAATTTTTACAAATAAAAATTAACATGAATAGTTAACAACTGTGGCCAAGTACATAATTGCTGTGTTGGAAATAAGCCATTAACTAAAAGTTTTGAATATTAATTAAGTTTGAATTAATATTCAAAATTTTTAGTTTCCTCACAATCCTAACCATGATTCTGCTCTTAGAAAACTTGCTTTGTCACTCCTATGTTATTATACTCTGTATAAGACAGTATAATACTTCTTGTAATACAAAATAACGTTTAAGTAACAGCATTTCGTTGCCTCTTAACCTTTACCGTAAGTAAAAGTTAAGACAATTACCACTTTGTTGTTAGTATTACCTGCAACTAACAAAATCGCCTGATATTTTTTCCTTTGCGATGTAGTATGCACCTGAGGATATAATGGAATATGACTATGAGTATGGGGAAGCAGAGTATAAGGAGGCTGAATTTGTAACAGAAACACCCACTGTAACTGAGGAGACAATAGCACAAACTGAGGTAAAAACAAAGTAGCACCTTTGTGTATGGTGTCCTGCTGTTTGTCATTCCGTGGTTTCTTATGTCCCCTGTTCCTCAACTCATCATAAGCCTTTCATTCACCTGAATTCTATGACTAGTAACTGTGGTTTTTATTTGACAGTAGCTGTCCTGAAGGAATGATGCTCATTTTGCTTTGCTTGTCCTTCCTTTCGTCCATGCTCTTCATTTCCTTTTTCACTTTTTTTATGTTTCCCATTCCATCTTTCACCACGTTTTACAGAAAAAGAAATCCAATTTCAAAAAGAAGACGAGGACAGTGGCCACTAACTCAAAGGAAAAGTCCAAAAAGTTTACACCCCCTAAATCTGAAAAATTTGCGTCCAAGAAGAAGAAAAGTTCCCAAGCAGCAGCAAAAGCCAAACTAGGGGTAAAGGTAGCAAAGAAAAAGCAATCAAGATCTGTCCTAGATAAGCTGGAAGATCTCTGATGATGAGCCATTGTCCTAACCCAACTAGATAAATGCTCATTTGGCTAATCCGATAACCCAATTAAATCATGATTTCCCTAAATTTGGGATTACCTTACAGTTTTATAATTGTTTTTCTTTTGACTTCATCACTAGGCAAATATCGTTGATGATTTTCAAGAATACAGCTATGGAACAGAGGAAAGTTACCAGACAGAAGCTCCTAGGCATGTATCTGGACCAAATGAGGTAAGCTCATTGACACTATTAAATCACAGTCCAAATTTTTTAAGTGTGTAATATTTCTTAATACACCTCACTGTGGAAGAATCTATAACTTGTGAAAAGTTCCATCTTTTTATCCCTTTACTGAGGTAAGAGGAACAATAGCATTGGTTCACTGTTACTAGAAACAGGTCATTTAAAATCAATCAATTCAAGTTTTGCATGACCCTTTGCTTCATGCAAACACAAATTGATTGACCTGAATTGACTGCTATCATTTTCTTGATTGCTCCTGGGATTGAGCAAGCTTCTCAACATGTTGTGATGAAAGGTATTTGCAACATGATTTTTCTGTGAGGAGGTGCCTCCTCTAAAGTATAAATTGTATCATGAAATGATACAATTAGAATTTATTTCATCTGACCAATAATCATGCATTTTCATGACAGCAAACTTCTTGAGAAAATGTAATCTTAGTGGATTTTAATAGTTATTTACATTTTCAAACTTGTTAGGAGTATGATATTTATGATTAAATTAATATATCTTACCCTTTTTCATTCTTTTCTCTGAAAATGTTTAATCACATACAGGTATAAATCAAACAATCTTTCTGAATTTCATGTTATGCATACATTCTTATCATGAAAAAATGAGTATACAATTCAGTATAACTTTGTGAAATACTTATCATGCCGGGTATGACAAATACCTGAGTCATTTAGCTGTCAGAAAATTTATATAACATGTTTCCCAGTGAGGCAAATAAACCTCATTGTCCAAGTCTCATACTATAAATATAAAGTTGACTAACAAGTTTTTATTTTTCCAATGGAACAAGCAAATACACATGCTGAATCCATGTGAATACTTGCAGTTTACTGGGAAAAGTAGTTTGAAAGCAATATTTCCTTGTATATACCAATGTACAAAAATATTTCTTTCAATGATACTGAAAGGCTCTCTTTCTCGGCCTTCAGGCTTGCTTGAGTAGCGTTTAAATTGCTTCCCGTCACATTCCATCAAACTGTAATTGCAAATGCTTACCTTGCTTTACTAACAGTAAACTTCATGTTCTTCAACTCCTTGCAACTTAAATTAATAGCCAAATCCACTTGAAGAAGTATTTACTGAAGAATATCTAACTGGAGAGGATTATGATTCCCAGAGGAAAAATTCCGAGGATACACTATATGAAAACAAAGGAGTAGACGGCAGGGAACCTGACCTTCTGGTAGATGGAGATTTAGGCGAATATGATTTTTATGAATATAAAGAATATGAAGATAAACCAACAAATCCCACTAATGAAGAATTTGGTCCAGGTGTGCCAGCAGAAACAGATATCACAGAAACAAGCGTAAGTCAGTATTACGCTCTGTGTCATTGTGTGTCTTATTTTTGGAGTATTTTCACATTGACCTTGATGTCTTTTCAGGTGTAAAATACAAGTTGTGTCCTTATGTAAACTGTGAAAATTTATCACTACTAGGACATCTTGATAGATTCTTCCTCATGGGAATCTTCAGCAGTTGTAGCTCTGCCTACAGTACGGGAGTCTTCATTTGAAAGTATAGTCTTGAATAGAATTGTATCCAAATTGTCTTGTCATTGATAAGATTAAAATAGTTATTATTCTGGGTAGTAAGTCTTATTTCTGATTTCTAGGCTATTTTATTTTTTTAATTTTGAAAAAAGAAATGTTCTGGTGATGCTCAGTACGGTACCATATTTGTTATTTTTTTCACCTTTTGATCCCTTTCACTTATTTCTCCCACCCCTCACCCCCCACCTTTATTTCGTTAAACTTTATTTGATGACACTTTTTGCTTAATGCCTTGGAATAATAATTGAAGTCTACAGATGTCTTTATTTTTCTGTAATATGTCTTTAAGAAACAATTGTCTCATCTCATTCAAGAATTGTATTAATGCTCATTATGCTTTCCTTTTTATATTTTCAGTATCTAAACATTCAATAAGTTTCTATTTAAAAAAACACATTTTAGTAGGTTGTTTTTAAATGCACATAGATGATTAAATTTTCTTTAAAAAAAATACTTAAATGCCCTTATCTACTTAAAGACAGGCTGCTTGAATTTTTCACTCAACAGATAAATGGCCATGGTGGATATGGAGAAAAGGGGCAGAAAGGAGAACCAGCAGTAGTTGAACCTGTAAGTATTGGTGTGAATACATTGTAAAGGTTGGTACAATTAATTAATTTATATTATAAGCCATCATCACCTTACATTATCATATATGTTTGTATATTGCCATTAAAAATTCTAATGTCCAAGTGTCTAAAATGTGCCAGACATAAGTGAGTTGGTGAGGCCATTTCTGGCAAGTGAAATTTCAAGCAACCAAAAAATATAGAGACATGAATTTTGGAATTTGAAAGCAGATGAAGTTTGTCTAGTCTAATTCTCTCATTTTACAACAAAGGAATCTGAGACCTAGAGAGGTTAATTAACTTGCTGAGGTTCAAATGTTGGTGGTTGGGACATAACCAGATTTTAGCTTTTGTAACTCCCTTCAATTTCTCTAACTTGACATTATTAGAAATATATTATTTGACCTAGATACTTTCTTGTTTCATATCCAGATAATACATGTTATGATACGAAAATATTCCTTTTAAAATTCACTTCTTTTTATCCCATTGAAGAAATGGTCGACTTCACTCCAAAAGTGATTTTTAAAATTTGTATTAATGTTATTACTACTCAAGATATTGGTAAAAAGCAAATTCTTACTGGAAAGAAATTTTACTATTGTTCTCCTTAATCACCAACTTGGGAAAACTGTCGCATTAGAACTAAAAGTAATATGCTTCACTGTTTGCCTCAAGATCATGAAAATCATTTCAGAAGTTGCAAGGACATAAACACTGAAAAACTGGGTGGGGAGAGAGTTAAAGGTTAAAAAGATATGTCTATAAGAACATCGCTGGCTATCTACTGTATTACTCCAAAATCTGAGAAATTGTGCCACATACCCACCAAAGAATTTTAAAATATTTTTTTTGCAGAATGAATATGCCCTTATTTTGAAAATTTACAACCAACTTTTTAAATGATAAAACAATTTCTGGCAGTAGAATCATAAACTTTGTGGAATGAGTTTCTTATCCTGAAACAGTACTCTATCCTCTTGTCTTCTGAAGAGCTTATCTCATATTTATCCCCAGTTCTTTTGCTTGGACTTTTTTCTCCTTTCCCTGAATTAAAGTGCTTAGGTGCTACTTAACTTCCATTCTTTCATTCACGCAGTAAATATTTATTAAATTCCAGCTTTGTGCCAGGCAGTATTCCAGGTGCTAGGGAAAACTTGGCAACTGTCTTTGCTTTGTCCTTCTCGGGAGCATGTAGCATATTCTCCTTTTACTATTACTTTTTGAATATTTATTTCTTTTCTAATTAGTTCACAGGTTCTCCAAGGACAGGGACTGTGTTTTCTTATCATTTTAAACTCTCTCCCTTCCCCATGCAAAACTGTTCGTAATTGGTTTTATATGGTAGAAATAGAGAATTTACTTTTTGAGATGCAATGATGTGGTGCTTTGTTAGAACTGCTTAGAGGAGAGGTTAGGGGTTACACTTCATTAATAGTGATTCTCAGTCTTTTCTTTTTATTATAGGGGATGCTTATTGAAGGACCACCAGGACCAGCAGGACCTGCAGTATGTAACTGTCAAGATTATTTTTGTCTTGATTTTTTTAAATAATCAAATATAGAATTTCTATTACATTATTGAATTTATATATTTTATACTAATTTGAGTATTGAATGATAGAGGCAAACAGTTTTTTTCAGAGGGCCTGGTGGCCTTGAATTGCGGTCTGATTTGGCTTTCCAAATGTTATTCTTTTGAGCAGTGGAATTAAATTTTGTTTAATTTTCTTTCTCTCTTTTCTTTTGTTTCTTTTTCTTTCTTTCTTTTTTTTTTTTTTTTGCTTAAATACCTCTGCATCCTCTAAGTTCATCTTCAACTTTCTATCTGAAAGTTATGATAGTGAAAAAAAAGTCATCTTTGTTTTTATTAAAGAAGTATAGATATATCTCAATGGATGGAGTTGAGAATTCTAAGTAGACAGTAGCTGCCTTATCTGTGCTTCTGAATGGAGTGATTATCAGTTTGCATTGTCACTTCCTAGTGTGGCTGATGTCGCTTGGTGTGTCTTCATTCTCAGGTAGTTGTACTGATCAGACTTTGTAAGAAATCGCTATCTTCTGTGGAATTAATTAAGTTCTTGTCATCTGAAATAAATATGTTGATAACTTTGAATACTTTTTATCCATAAAAGAAAATGTAAAAATGCCTCCAAGCTAAATGATTTCTACATTTCAATTTTGCTATCACATTTTTGAGGTCTAATTGTCTGAGTATACCATTTCTTCATTAAGAACTGGGAACCAACTTCTGCTTCAGGGACTTTATTTTGGCGTGTTCTCCTTTCCTGCCTTTCTTTGGAATGTCTGCCTCCACCCTGAGAGCAGCTTCATAGAGGAAGCACTGAGCTAGCTACAGAGTGGTTCCTATATGTTGTCTTTCATAGGAAGTTAAATAGGGCAATTGTTTGGGAGACAAGTGTATATTTATGAAATATAAAATGAGCTCTTCTTTGATTTTGGTAGGATGAATTTGCCTGAATGATAATAAGATCTGACTCAGATCATGGTTTATTTCTCTGTAGGGTCTTATGGGTCCCCCCGGTCTACAAGGCCCCACTGGACCCCCTGGTGACCCTGGAGAGAGGGTAAGTGAAGTGATTCTTTACAACAAAAGAATATAACATAGATTAAAATAATTACAATATTTTCTACAAGTTTAACATGTTATCCTTCTCACTGGAAGGGGGGAGAAGTCTGTGAACTCAGTGTCTAACATTTTGGTTTAACTTCTCTAACTATAATTTTAGAAGTGAGGATGAAGAATGTGCACTTATCTATGTTATAATTAATAAGAAAACTTTTATTTCCAACAAATTTCCGTGTTGAGATGAACCTGCTACATTAGATTCAGTTCTTTAGTTTCAGTTGAGACATGTTTTCCATGGATTCTGATGAGTATTTAGTTGGATTCTGATAGACTGAGTTAATAAGCTTGAATTCTAATTTGAAGAGCATGTCCTAGATTACATGGTAAAATAGACCATTTGTGTTAAGTCAGTCCAAACTCTTCTTGTAAAATCTCTTTCCCGTTTTTCCTCCATCCCTGAGTAGCCAATAACTTTATGCTTTATTAAAATCCTATAAAATAGTGCAATGAAAAACAACCCTTTCAGGGCACCTGGGTGGCTCAGTCAGTTAAGCCTCCAACTCTTGATCTCAGCTCAGGTCTTGATCTCAGGGTCATGAGTTCAAGCCTCACATTGGGCTTCATGCTGAGCATGAAGCCTACTTAAAAACAAAAACAAAATCCCTTTCTAGGTACTTACTAAAAGGAGATTAACCAAGGAGGGGAGAACAAATGCAAGTTAGTTAATGTAGACTAATATTATATGTTATTCTAATATTTAGATAACTAATAATAGACTAATAACATACTCTATTTCTAATAAATTTGACTCTTTATTTATTAATTTTGATGATTTACTTTCCTAGGGTCCCCCAGGACGTCCTGGCTTACCAGGGGCTGATGGTCTACCTGGTCCTCCTGGTACCATGTTAATGTTACCGGTATGGGTTTTTTTAATTGTTATAAAGATGACTTAATATTTCATCATCTTATTGTTGAAAAATATTGCTGAACTGTATTACAGAGCAATTAACTAAAAACCATTGTATGAGGTAGAGATATTTGAAATCAAGTAGCCTTTAGAAATGACAGGAAATTTTATTAAAACAAAAATTTGGTATATCTCTGCATTAGAACTAAGATTTCATTATTTGATTTGACTTTGACAACAAAGCTTAGAGGTTGTTCTTAATATTTCCAATCATGTGCTTCATCTTGAGTCATATGATTAACATGCATTTCATGTGTTACTTAACATAATATTATTATGCTATTTATCACCATAGAGATAACAGTTGATACTTTTTAAAGAAGATATATCTATATTGTCATTATTCCTTGCTCAAAAATTGTTTTACCATAAGAATGCTTTTTTTTTTTAAAGTTGCCCTTGTTCTCTGGGATAAAACTTTGATTAATTTGTTTAAATGTAATAAAATTTCAAGTAATAATGAGGTAGAGTAAGAAATTGACTCATGCTGCATTTTGAGTTAAAATTTAAAAAGGATCTTTAGAATTTTAGAATTTTATGGAAAGATACCGGGAGGGTGAGTTTCCTGTTATAATTACTTAAGAAAAGGTAAACAAAATGAATATATCTCAAGGATGATTTCCTCTGTATTCATACAGATTCCAAAAGTTTTGCTCAACAAAATAGCAATTGATCTAAAACCACCACTGAACTGAGTACATTTGGAATTTTTACAAATGTGTAAATAGAAATAGGTAGCATTTGTATAGATAAAACATATATGATGACTTATTCCAGATATTTCAGAGATTATGGAATTTAAAATTGGAAGACTCTCTTCTACAAAAGGTAAACATGGTCCAGAGAACTTCCATTATGGGCAGGAGAATTAAAAAAAAAAAATCTAAGTATCTTGATTCATATAAGTTACCTTGTACTTCTATAAAATCCCATCATTTTCAGTAAATAGTTTTTAATTAGTAATTAAAGCACCTATTTGACAAAGGCTAATTTTGAGCTTCTTTATGTTCTCTTTTCTTAGTTTCGTTATGGTGGCGATGGTTCCAAAGGACCAACCATCTCTGCTCAGGAAGCTCAGGCCCAGGCGATTCTTCAGCAGGCTCGGGTAAGAAAGAATGAACATGTATTCCCATAAACTGATTCGAAGTCAGGTTGTGTGTGTGTGTGTCTGCATCTGGAGGATGCTACTATTATAAGCAAAATACTTCTGGATAGTGCCTTGGATTTAGACAGAAAAAGTGCTGAGGTTATAATTTATTTTTTCAGTAGGGATATTTTCTTTAACTGAATATTAAAGTTAAATGACTGACCCTTGCAGTATTGCCATTTATAATTCTGGCAATAACACACAAACCATAACACAAATTTTCTAATTTTTTTCAAAGAGTACTGATGGATTTATACTTAGCACTCTCTATTTCTCACATACAGTTTCTGTCTGTTAAGACAGAAGTTGATGATTAGAAAAAGTAAGAGAATAAGGTTTGAAATAATTTTTTTCCTCCTAATCTAATCAATTATTCAGGATATCCCAAATAATCCAGCAAATTAATTGTAAGCATTCTCATATAAGAAAGAAACGTTCAAATATGTATTTAAGTTTTAATCATCATAATCTATAACGTTTTTACAAAATCCATTGTTTATAATCCTTCATCAGCTGAAAGTTTCCAGTATCTCTATAAGACCTATAATTGTATTTATTTTTTAAATTCACTGCAATTAAAAAGGCTAAAGAATGGACTAGGAAAGAGTTGAAAGTCATATAATACTTTTATTCATAGTATAGGAATTTTTTTTAAGGAAAAAGTAAAGGGCTTACATTTGGTATGGATATGGATTCACTTTCTAAGTGATACAAATCATTTCTGTGATAACTTTGGGTAAATTTATGAGTATATAAAATTTAACATTTATAAGTTTATCCTTATAAATTTATGAGGGTATAAAATATCTGAAAACATACGTGATGATTATAATTTACTCTTACATTCATTTATATATTTATTAAGTTTGTCAATCTGAAAAGATGCCATTATTTGGTTATGTCATGTATAAAGACAGAAAAATTTAAAAATTTGTTTACTATACCTTGGCATAACACTTACCTAAAAATATTTAAAATAATTTGCTAATGATTCCTACAATTTATCTTATAAATTATATTACTTTCAACAAATTTAAGATAATTATTTGAGCTTAAATGTTTTATGAGGCCACTGAATTCCTCATTTTATAGTCCTTTTAACCTATTTGGAAATAGGTAGCAAGCATTATAATTTCAATTTTTCGGATATTTAATTTCAAGGATTAAGAAGTATATTGTCAAAAATCTCATGGTGAGTCAGTAGTGGAACTTTGGAGATCCTGTTTTCATCTCATGCACTTTTCTAATATGATTTTACATATTGTTTCTATTACAGTATTATTTTTTGGTATCTATTTTGATAATCTAAATATTCATCTTTTGGAATCACTAATATTCAAAAATAGCTCACCATACTAATTTAACATATATCAAATATTTACCCTTTGTATTCCACTTGTTCCAGCTTTTCAAGTATGCTAATTTCACATTTCTAATATTCAGTAACAATAGTGCATGTAATCAATCTATCATGCCTATGATTATACAAAAAGAATGTATTTTTCTTGTAATGTCAAATTTGAGATTTGTTAAAAAGAAATGTATTAGCATATTTTCTGATCAATTTTGCTTGCTTTCTGACTTTAGGTATCATAGTTTTTCCTAAAATATTGCTAGAAACTTTTTATTTAAAGCACCTCAAATTGTTCATCTCTAAAATGATTTTCAATGATAATTGTGCCAGAATGTTTAAGAGAAGTCTGTATGTTATTCTGAAGTACGCTTCAGAGTAGAAAAATTATAAAACATTAGATATCTTATACTAAAATCCATTTTAATTTTTATCATTGGATAAATCATAATAATGTATGGTACAAGATTGTATACAAGATACAACAGTTTAAAGAACATCTGATATTTATTTAGGTCATTTGTCATTCTAGAAACTTGCAATTCTTCAGTAATCAGGCACTCTTTCTAGCATGTAGCTATTATATCTGTGTTGATCATCTGTTACTTACAGGTAGCTTGTGCAAATGAATATTGTGGTTTAATAGGCTTGTCCAGAAGATCATCCCTGAGTTTGATCTCCCTTATTTTCTAGATTGCTCTGAGAGGTCCACCTGGCCCAATGGGTCTAACTGGAAGACCGGGTCCTGTGGTAGGTTACTCAATAAGATAATGTATGTTTAAATCCACATATTAGTGGTTCCTTGTGCAAGTTTGCCAAGCATTGTTCATATATCTAGCTGATGAAAATAGGATACATATACCTACTTATACTTGATTTTGTTTCCATTTTAAAAGCCTATTTCAATTCAGTCCTCAGTAAGTTTTGGCAAAAAAAGTTTCAATGAAGAATTTTCAAATCAAATAAATACAATGAAAAATATAATTGAGTCACATATCTATTAATTTTTCAAATTATAAATATAATTTATTTGTATAATATTTAAAGTTATTAAAATTCAATTTGACATTAAATTATTGAGACTTAACTTTATGTTAAATAGAATTTTCATTAAGAAAGAAAAAATATTTAAGGCCAGTTAAATTATTCCATGATCTGGGAAGTAAGCAGGATACTTGGCTTAAACCTCAGTTTGCATTCAATATTCCACAAAGTGCTTCAGATATTAGAGAAATTAATTTGTCTTTTGGAGACTCTTGGAAAATGACAGTGTTTTATTTTTCCATGCAACCTTGCTAATAAGCTAATATTTTCCAAGTGGTTTTTAAAAAATATCTCAAATACTTTGAAACTTCTACCAAATGTTAAGCAGTGTAGTAATTCACAAAAAAACACAAAGATTCTCCTCAAGTCATATTTTTTCTTAAGAGAAAAAGAAAAAACCATAGGAGTCCAACCTTGGTTCTGATTGATTTTATAATTAATTGAATAAATAATTTCCATTTTAAGTATTTGTTTTTCTATAAAAAAAGACATTCTTCCTGTTCTTTCATATGATTTTATATACTTTCAATATGTTTTATGGGAATAATGGTGTTTATAGAAATTATTACTGTGAACATTAAAATCTTACATTTTATTTACTTAGTAGACACAGCAAAACAATTTTATTCAAGTTTGAATCAAGTTAATAGTCTTCTAATTATTTAATCAGTTTTACTCATCTTATTAATTAGGGTGATAAATAATTTTCTGCATGTATTTTATTCAAAGATTTGTTATGTAGTTTACATAAATTTATGGTTCCCTTAATTCAGTCTTAAAAATTTGTATAGGTTATATATTTTGAAGGTTATACACTCAGGTATACACTCAATGATATGGGCTCATGTAGAACATACACTCTGACAAAATAATAAGAAACATGGAAGAGTCTATGTTACTCAACAAAGGAAGAAACAGAGTTAATATTTAATTGTTTGTTAGTGATAATTCAAATTCACATGACTGAGGAAAACCAGCAGTATGCTAATGCTTTATAAATCTGGGGGCAGAAGAATGATCTGTATATTTTATTAAAGATAACAGTTCCTGGGGCCCCGAACTTGAGATTCTGATGATAAAGATTCAAGGTTGGATGTAGCAAGCTATATTTTTAATGAGTGCACCAGGCTGATTCTTCTGGTCAAGCATGTTTGGGAAATACCTCCATATGTCACTTAATTTAAAAATATCACTCCAGGATCTCTAAAACTACATTTTCCAAAGGAATTTTCCTTCATATCATCCTGACAAGCATAAGCCTTAGTGGGTCTGTAGAGGGTCAGGGCAGTGAATAGCAGAAGCAATGAAAGCATGTTCCATTAGCAGTTCCTGTTTTCACCAATCAATGAGGGTCGGTCATTCACAGCGTGTTGGCAAGGAGAAAAAATTGGCAACCACGTACACGTTCTCAATGTCATACAGTGGATACAAGATTAATTGATTTCACTACTTAAGTCTTTGTTATGGGAAGCTTTAGCTTCCTTAAATATTAAAAGTAAGTATTGAGATATCAAACATGATATTGCTTCTTTTCACCATTTTCTCTTCTATTATCCTTTGCTCCAAAACTTCAAATTATGATAGACTTTCAAATATCTGTTGAGTCTAGAGTCTAAAACTATTTTATATAAAAGAAACAAAGTCTTCATCAATATATTAAGATACAAACATAAACATTCTTCCAATGAAAAATTCTTTATTCAGTTGTTTTCTCTGATTGCTTTCCTAGACAAATAGAGGCTTATAATGTAAAACATACAGAAAACGTAGGAAATATTGTTATTTTTTCTATTCTGTTACTGTCAGTTATTGCATGATAATTTTTAGAGTAAGTGTTTGGACAGAGTAATTATAATTTGTTGAGTAGTAGGTAGTGCTTATATACAGAGAATATAATGCAGTAAATTAATTAAAAACAAATTGACTGTCCTATAAATGTGTTCAATTCAGTGATTAATAATCTGATTTAATATAGAACCCCAGGTTTTCTCTTGAAAAAAATTTAGTTGCAAGAATTCTTAATTAGAAGCGTGAAGTTTATTATTGTTTAATTTTCAAGATTAGAATATTCGTGTTACTTGACTTTCCATATTTCTTAGGAGTCAGATTAATAGTTATTTTCCTTTAGAGCCACCAGGAGGCTCTAGAGAGCTTACATTTCCAGACTTAGCACAATTTTGATCTTTTTGTATGATTCAATGCACCATTATTTGAATATATATCGATTTAAATAAATCAGAAATTTCTTAAACACCCAAAGTATACTTCTTCTGCATAAAGTAACTATCATCACCTTGTTCAATTTTAATGTCCTAAAGCTTTTTAGGGGAATGAACAGCCCAGTATTTATTTTTTAAAACACACTTTTATGAAGTGATTTTATATTTTTTTCCAGTTAATGTGCCAGGTTTTTAATTGCACTTTTTGAATTATGTAAACATTTTTAAGAGGTTTTTGTCATAAGGACTTATTCTTGTGGGAAATAAACAAACCACTTTGGGAAAAGATGCTTTGGCATTATTTCAGGACAATTACGATAGTTGTAGCATCTGTTCTTGACATTTTATTGCTATAGAATTCAGTGTCTGAGAAATTTCTGAGTGCAAAAACAATAACATTTTGCCAAGTCCTTGCTCTATAAATGGATTCAGTGTATACCTGATTCAGTAAAAGCGTGTTTTTCCTCCAGTACTACAAAACAGTATAATAATAAGTAGTGCCTTATGTATCATCATAAGTACACACATTAAAGAAAATTTCAATGTGGTTTCATGAAATTGGCTTCTGTGTAGCTATGTGTAAAATACAGACTTTTAAATATAGTTTACACACTGGAATACAATAAATCTGAGAAGAGATGTATTTCAAAGGGCTTGAAAATTTTATTGTATTAATTAATAAAATTATACTAATTTGATGAAATCTGTTTTGAATAGTGTTTGACTATTTCACGTGAAAATGGTAGGATAAAAGTAGTTAGGGAATTACTACTCAATTAAATGATTATATTCTTACTTTTTCTCTACAGGGGGGGCCTGGTTCATCTGGCGCCAAAGGTGAGAGTGGTGATCCAGGTCCTCAGGTAAAAAAAATAAAATAGTCTATCTCACTTATTTTATTTTATTTTTGACTTCATTTTAACTTGTAGGGTAATTGAAGTAGCTGCCATCTGTTTTATGAGTAAAGAAATTACTTATATTACTTTTAAGTTCACAGCACCTCCTTTAATTGAAAAATCCCTAGTGGCCAGTTGGCTGCCAATAACTTGATTAATTTAAACAATATTAAAAGAAGATAATAAGCTAGGATGGAAAAGGCTTGATACTAATAGGCCTTCAGAATATTAAATTAGCTTGAGATTGTACAGAGCAGAGCAGAACTACTGCAATTGTACTTTTTAGTGGCCCTGCCTCAAACCCATGATATTTTCTGTGGAGAGTAAATCTAGCGTATACTTTCAGAAATAATATTTAACATAACTTAAAAGACGCTAACTTCAAACCTTTTGTAGAACTGAGGAAATTATGAGAATTGAGAACATATGAGCTGAAATTTTTAAAAAGACCTTAGATTATGTTTACATGGTACCAAATTAAAAGTATTCTTTTTCATTTAATGAGAGTAAGTAAAAATAGTCAGTATAAGCACATTATGAAGTCTACTTATTCTAGAAAACAGAAAAACAAAACGTGACATTTAAAAATACATTTATTTATTTATTTATTTATTTATTTATTTATTTATTTATTTTAGAGAGAGAGGGAGAGTGCGATCGGGGAGAGGGGCAGTGGGAGAGAGAAAGAGAGAATCCCAAGCAGACTCTGCACTGAGCACAGAGCTCCACATGGGCCTCAATGCAGGACCCTGAGATCATGACCAGAGCTGAAATCAGGAGTCGGAAGTTTAACCAACTGAGTCACCCAAGCGTCCCTATAAATACATTTATTTTTAAATGAAAATATTTCGTGATATACTCAATAAATAGAAATTCAGATTGGGCTGGAGGAACTCTCAGTGACCATTCACTAAATTTTTTTTTTCTTTTAAAATTGGTTTTATTCCATAAGAGACTCTTAATCTCAGGAAACAAACTGAGGGTTGCTGGAGTGGAGGAGGTGGGAGGGATGGGGTGGCTGGGTGATGGACATTGGGGAGGGTATGTGCTGGGGTGAGTGCTGTGAATTGTGTAAGACTGATGAATCACAGACCTGTATCCCTGGAAAAAAGAATACATTATATGTCAGTAAAAAAAATAAAATTAAAATAAAATTGGTTTTATTTGGGGCACCTGAGTAGCTCAGTCAGTTAAGCAGCTGACTCTTGGTTTCACCTCAGGTCATGATCTCAGGGTCCTGAGATCCAACCCCGCATCTGGCTCCACGCTCAACGGGGAGTCTGCTTGAGATTCTCTCTCACACTGTCCCTCTGCCTCTCCCCCATCTCTCTAAATAAAAATAAATAATCTTTAAAAAATAATAAAATAAAATTGGTTTTATTTTTAAAATATTACAAGGTGAAATTGAATTTTAACACCAATGTGTATTCTTTGTCATCACCACCATAATCATCAGGATAGAGAATGGTTCTATAACCTTAAGCAATTTCTTGGAGCCAACATTTTACAGTCACATCTTCCCCCCACCCCTAATACCTGACAATCACTGATCTGTTCTTTATTACTACAGTTTTATCTTTTCAAGAATACTGTACAAATGAAATCATGCATTATGTAACCTTTGAGACTAGTTTCTTCCATTCACCAAAATGCCTTTGAGATTCATCACAGCTGATGTGTGCATCAATAGTTCATTCCTTTTTGTTGCTGAGTAGTTTATTTTGGAATTAGAAAAAAATCAAAGAAAATTGAGAAAGTAATTGGGTGATTCAGAATATGGCAGCCTTATTTTTCATGGTTGGTTAATATTACCATGGAAGGATGGAAAGCATTGCAACCTAACTGAGAACTGCATAAAAATACTGAAATGTCATTATATGAAAAATCTAGGGAGTTTAAACTTTTGCAAAATTTATATTTTTTTCATCAAATTCACCCTTTACAAAATAGTTGAATCTGAAAACATTGTTTGCAGTAGTTGTCATGGGTTTTGTGGTTTTCCTTGACTCAAGTCCAAAGAAATACAATATCAGATGAAGAAGGATCATTTTCATTAAAAACTAAGATTTGTGCTATTAGGGTTGCCCCTTGCCTTCTAGCTGGGTTACAAGATAAAGTCATCTCACAACAATAATTTTCTAAAAAAGCTATATTCTTTTAAATTCTAATTATTAGACAACTTTAATTTCATATTTCTATAATGAACATTGTACAGTGATGATAAAAATTATTTGCAATTTTAAATGTGTGTTATATTTGCTACCACACTCATTATATGCACACTGTTTAACTTCAAAAAGGATATAGCTAATTAAATATAAAGGCTTATTTGTTTATCTATTTGATAAACATTTGATCTATTATTAGCTGTGTAATTTTGATCTAGAACTACATTTGATCTATTATTAGCTGTGTAATTTTATTTTAAAAAACATATGTATCAAGCCCCACCTAAAACATTGTTTGTTGACATAACATATTGTACTGCTTAAAGAATGAAAAATATTGAGACTCTTTAACCTTTAATCTGACATGGCATGGTGTCAGGCAATAATTTGCATTTGAGATCACCAAATCATCCTCCAGCATTTTGTAGATGATGGAAAGAAACATGTACCAGGCACTATGCTAAATTGTAGGCGTATAATGGAGAAAAGACCGACTTAGTCTAAAACCACAGGAGTTAACAATTTAATGGGAGATTCAACTATGAAAAAAGGCAATTATATTCCAGGTGATAAGTTGAATAAAAGAATGAATATGTGGAAGAGGATCTCCAAAAAATAAAGAGAAAGGTGAAGGAAAAAGGGTTTGGAAAGAAAAGAGCAATGAGATGGATGGTTAAGAGTGTTTTCAGTCAAGAGAAATGTAAAACCCTAAGATTTTGAGAATAAAGTGAGTGAGGGTTTTTTTTAAAGGTTAAAATATCATTTTGTATTCCTTTTGTTTAATTGTAATCAGATGTCTCTATAAACGTAATAAAATAATATGACTTTTTTTTTTGCAAGAAGACTTTTAGAAAAATTGATTCTCTTATCTTCTGCTTTATTTGAGCTTTTACATGAGAAATAATTTTCTTATGTTAAAACGACTGAGGTAAAGCTAAGAGGATATAAATTTCTAAAACCATCTCTCCCAGTGTGTTGCAGTTTATTGATTGAGAATTCCATAAAATGAATAAATTGCGATGTTTTGATATAGGGCCCTCGTGGTGTTCAAGGTCCGCCTGGTCCAACGGGAAAACCTGGAAAAAGGGTAGGACTGGTTTTCATTGTGTATTTTGAGAGCATCTGAAATTATCAGTTATCTTGTTTACTCTGTGCCAGGAGGAATCCTTTTTGCTTAGTCATGTTGTTGACATTTTCAGGGTCGTCCAGGTGCTGATGGAGGAAGAGGAATGCCAGGAGAACCTGGGGCGAAGGTCAGGAGCTCATACATTTGTATATTCAGATCTCGTATGTCAGTTAACCTCTGAAAATTTTATATTTTAAAATAGAGTTTCTTGATATGAATGAATATTTCACATTTACATTACAGTATAGAATTAGGGTGGGAATGTAATGATGATGATGACGATGATGATGATGATGATTTTACAGGGGGATCGGGGATTTGATGGACTTCCGGGTCTGCCAGGTGACAAAGGTCACAGGGTAAGATATACCATTCTGTCACTTTGCATACAGGCATAATACAAGAATATTATGAATTTTTTTAGAATCTGTAGACTTTAAGAAATCAAAAAAAGAAAATTAATTTAGATATTTGTGCATCCAGTAATTTAGTAAATTATTACATCTACTGCATACTTGAAGAAAGATAAATAGAATTATACATGCAATAACAATATAAGTTCTTTAATTATTTTTAAACATTAATCATGCAAATATAAATTCAGGCAGAATCTTTATGTATGTGGAAAATATTGTATTCATAGAAAGACAAGTGTGGAGATTTAATTTTGCCTCTAATTTTTTGATAATCACCTTAATTTCCCTCTTACATTTTGTTTGTGGAAATATACTTGATAGAGTCCACTTTAGGCAGGCTATCATTAATATAACAATATACTGGGCACTGTATTTTATTATTCTAAGTTAGATGGTGCCCATAGATAGAAATACCACAGGCTAGTTCTTGTGATAATATGAGCTTGCAGTCCGGTGCAAGAGCTTATAATTTGCAAAAGCTAAACAAACCACCATGCTGAACAAGAATTCAGTGGATATTTTTAGTGGGAAATTAAGCAAAGAGGCAGTCTCTCAGACAAAGAAAAGCTTTGGACCTTCACATTTTTCTTCTCCAGAAGTTAAGAATGAGGATAAGACAAACTTTATGTAAATTGGAGAATATTAAAAGAAAAGAAAAACAGAAAAGAGAACACTATGGATGTCTAGGAAGATATTTAGTATATATCTACCCCATGTCAAGAGAAATACACAATTTTATTTTTTAAAAAATCCAAAATCTCTTTAGCTGTCTCTAGTTGTGCTGATTTATTATGAATCTTAGAAGCAGAAAAAATTTAAATTACATTAAAATCACTAAAGTGTATCTCTGTTTAAAACAATCTTCAGCAAAATAATTTTCTACATGATTTAGTTTGTAATAATTGTCTGAAAATTATTTTAGGTTTTTTTTCAAACCTTTTTGTTTTTAAAATTGAAGGAACATTTTTTTCTAGCATAGTAATATATAAAGTCAGTTAATATGAAATTATGATTTATCTCTGCAGCGTTCTGAGGAGGACAAAGAAAGTATACGTTTCCCTGCCAAATTATCTGTATATTCAGCAGGATAGCTGTAGGATAGATTTGTAAACATCTGCTTTATTTCATTTTCTAATCATATTTATATTTATTTAATAGGGTGAACGGGGTCCCCAAGGTCTTCCTGGTCCTCCTGGAGAAGATGGGATGAGGGTATATTAAACTTAATTTCTTTTAATAAATATCTGAAATTAAAACATAAGAGAAAAAAGTCATGTTGAATCGATGTATTTTCTAACTGTGTTACCCTCCCATTCATTTTGTCGATGACAGGGAGAAGATGGAGAAATAGGACCGAGGGGTCTTCCAGGTGAAGCTGTAAGCAACTTCCTTTCTTTTTAAAATAATACTTTGTCTTGGAAGAACAGTGACTGGTGTTATACATATAAAGTCAATAATAAACTCAGGTGGTTATAGCAGTCTTACCTAAGCTAACTAACCAGGTAATCGTTATGGGAAAACATTTTAAAAGGAGAGCACATAGAGCTTTGTTATAGAGAAAGTCTTAGAAATGGAGAGGAAAGAAATGTGGAATAGAACATCTTTTCAGCCAAAAATCTTACCTAGTTTTTGTTGCTGTTTCTTTGTTTTATCTTTTTTTTTTTTAATATCATCAATAGCTCCAGAATCTATCTATATATTTAGGATAAATGGATCTTACAACCAGAAGAAACAAAAAAGTAGGTGCCTAGTATATATCAGATATAAGGATAAAATAGGGTTTCCACCAAATTACACAAATGAGGAAACTAAATTGGGAAGGTTTACCCAAAGCTAGTTAATCAAAACACCAGACTAGAGCCAGGCCTCTTAATTTCAGTCCTAGCTTGTCACATTATAGCGCCTTTGAGTTGACAGGCTCAAGGGAATAGGAGAGGCAGTAAATGACTGTACTCATTTTTCTAAAGAAGGAAAAGAAGGTGGAGCACATGGAGGAAGGGAAAAAGAAGAGAAGAAATTGATTAAGTTTCAAGAATAACAATTTTAAAAAAATCTCTTAGGAAAATGATTTCTATTATCCGCATATATAGTTTATTTAAACACCTGTTTGTTTCTCTCCCTTTATGAATATTCTCTCAAGAAGGAATATAAAACAAGAAAATCAGGATTTTTTGATTCATATAATCTATCTGAATGAATAATAAGATTTAATAAGATTCAGGGTTGCCATTCAAGTCAGAAAATGACACAGAAGTGACAAAAAATATTAAGCTATTTCTTATTTTTAAAATTTCCCAAGTGACTCATATGTAGATTTATAGAACCAAAGATACAGAGTGTATATGCTAAAACTCTCTGTTATCCATTCTGACTTCTGGATCAGTATAAACATGAGATATTTGTGTTACATAAAAATGATATTTTAAACACCACAGGCAGTATGTTAATAGAAGATGTACAGATATTTTTACTCGGAACATTACATTCAAATTTCTTTGGAGGAGGAAGTGTATTTTGAGGGCATTTCTAATGAGGACATGCTTTTTTTTTTTTTTTTTCCTTCTAGGGCCCACGAGGTCTGCTGGGACCAAGGGGGACTCCAGGACCTACTGGGCAGCCTGTATGTATTGCTGGAAATATTCCGAATTTTCTAGGGAAACCTTGTTGTCAGATATTTTAAAGCTTAAGACCATGACAGCTTTCAGTAGACAGCTAGGTATTTACTGCTTTGTTATATTCTAAGACCTAATGATCCTGCCTATCAGTTAAACTGATTATTCTCCCCCCACCCCCTTTCTTTCTTTTCTCTTCTTTTTAGTTTATCTACTTTATTGTTTCATGTCAAATTTCCAACACACAGTGGAAAATGCTGCTAGGTTGTCTCCAATGTGGACATAGATAAGAGAGTATAGACCTTGTCTTTTTCCTCATCTCTAAATCCTAAAATGATTTTTAGTTACCCCAGGCTAGTGGGTGTCATGCTATTAGGTTAATTTTTTTTTTAAATTTTCTGTTGTAGCATTTAAACTTACAAATATCCATATATATATTATATATGTAATTACTTATACAAAATATTTGCACATATGTAAATATGTATATAAATATTTTTTTTTCTTTATTGAAGGGTATTGCGGGTGTAGATGGCCCCCCAGGACCAAAAGGAAACATGGTATGTAGAAACCATCTGTAAAATAACTCATTTCTGCAATCTAGGTACTAACAAACCGCTTCTGTTGCTAAATCTAAAAAAAAAAAAAAAATTCTTACAGTATTTTGCTAAGTCCATTAGCTTCTGCTAGCATTAATATTTACGAGATTTTCCAGATTCTCCATAGGGAAAATTGATTTGGGGACTGTTTTTCAAATGAGAAGAAAAAAAAAAAAAACAAAACATGTGAACTAACCCTATTAAAGACTCTCTATTTTTCTCTGGCAGGGTCCCCAAGGGGAGCCTGGACCTCCAGGGCAGCAAGGGAATCCAGGACCTCAGGTAAGTCCAAACCACTGCAGTTCCTTTGAGATAATGAGGTAAGAGGGTATCTTTTCATGAGAACATGGACAGCCTCAACATTTCCCTGTGTAGGGCTAGAAATGTTTGCAATGTGAAAGTAGGAAGATAATTCTTTTTTCTCTTTTTGAAAAATTTGAGCAAATTTGCAGAGGCCCCTTTTTTCCAAGAATAAAATGAATCATTCAGTGTTCATGGAATGCCGGCATGGATAGCCACACCTGCAGAAGGTTTCTGACTAGGATCGTATTACAGTCCCTCTGCCAGAAGAGTAGCCTGTGTAAAATGCCTCACAGTGTTCCAAAACTTTCTGGGAAGTGTGGGGAATGTATATAGATTCTCATGACTCATTTCATGTGAAACAGAAGGTTATTTTTCTATTTAAAAAAATGTGTTCTTATGATGTGGTTCCTGACATATGAAATAAATTCTTTTAAAATAGGGTCTTCCTGGTCCACAAGGTCCAATCGGTCCTCCTGGTGAAAAAGTAAGTTACTCTGTGGTTTTGGTAATGCCTAGTCACCAATTTTGGGTTGTCAACCTTAGGCAGAAACAAAGCCTGCCTTCTATTTTTGATAAGATGTCGAGATGGCTCAGCACATAAGGAATTAATCTGGAGTAAAACCTTGAGAGTACTGTGTGAGAAGTCATTCATACATCTCTGAACTATAAATGATAAAATTCACATAGTTCCATATGGATAGCTTCCAAATGTGACCTTCTCAGCCATATTAATTTTAGAAATGCACAGGTATGAATGACTGTTTTCTCTTCATTTTGGTTCTCCTTTTCTTTCTCATTATTCAAAAAAATGTCATTAGGTTTCCCTGCGACAAAGGGTTTCTAGCAAGATCTGATTAAGGGAAAATTGTGAAGTTATCATTCTCACCATTTTTCATGTATAAATGGCAAAGGATGTTCTTGTTAATAACTCAATGTCTGGATCAAAACAAGAATAAATCTTTAATTAAAGAGATGTCTTTCTCCCTGATTTCTTCTGCTGGATTCCTTAACTAATAGTTCCTGTCCCCTGTGGTTACAGCTCAGTGTTAGCTGGTTCCTTTTAATACCTTTCCCCCTTACTATCATTGATTTCTGTGAACATATTATTTTTTAAAAAATAAGCAGCTTTACCGGGGTGTAATTTCACATCATAAAATTTCACTCATTTTAAGTGTACTGGTCAATGATTTTTAGTAAATTTACACAATTGTGCCACAATCAAATTTTTTTAGAATATTTTTGCCACCCCAGAAAGAAACCTTATGTCAATTTGCACTCTCTGTTCCACCCACCAACTTAGACAACCACTGCTGTGCTTTCTGTCTCTGTAGATTTGCCTTTTCTGGACATTTAATATGAATGAAATACATGAATGAATTTAAAATATGAACTTAATCATATAAATGAATATAATATGTGGCCTTTGTGTCTGGCTTCTTTCATTTGGCATAAAGTTTTCGAGGTTTACTCATGTTGCAGCATACATCAATGCTTTTGCTCCTTTTCATTGTCAAATGCATTCCATTAATGGAATATACCACATTTTGTTTACTTATTTAGCAGCTGATGGACTTATGAGTTGTTTACTCTTTTGAGCTTTTATGAATAGTGCTGCTATGAATATTTGCATATAGGTCTTTGTGTGGAACTTATTTTGATTTCTTTTGGGTAGACACACAGAAGTGGAATTTCTGGGTTATATGGTAAATTTAATGCTTAACATTAGAAGAAGTTTCCAAACTGTTTTCCAAAGTAGTTGCACCATTATTTCATTCCTATCAGGAATGTATGAGGATTCTAGTTTCTCCAGACCTTCATGAATGTTTGCTTTCCTTCTTGATTATTGTCACTCTTCTTGGCGTGAAATGGTATCTCATTGTGGTATTAATTTGCATTCCCCTAATCACTAGTGATGTTGAGCATCTTTTCATGTGCTTATTGGCTATTTCTATATCTTCTTTGGTAAAATATCTATTCAAATACTTTGGTAATATTCTAATTGAGTTATTTATCTTATTATTATGTTATGAGAGTTAACATCAAATTTAAGTGGTCTTTAAGGTACTTTTTTGTGCATATTTTCTGTATGGTACAGAGATCTATTGGAAAGTGCCCTATGAATTAAAGATGCACCAAAAGTGATTTCAAATCTTTACTTTAGACCAGAAATTTTAACTTGGGCATCTTTTACCATACTTTAGATTAGCTCATCATGAACATACTTTATTCATAATAAATTGTATTTGAGCATAAGTCTATTAAATTTGCTACCATGAATTGGATTCTTAAGAGGAATTTGCTTTTAAGGTAAACTAGGATATCTAAATTCCGTTTGTCGAGCCAAAGGCAAAATATAGGAACTGGTTCACTGTACTTGTGGTAGGAAGAGAGCTGTCTTCAGCCCAAGCAGCTTATTTTTCCAATCTGAATGTATCCAGCTTGTGGGTTCAAAGACAGTCTCTTTTCATCAAAAGAAGAAAGGAACTCAAGAACATGAGAGACGCATGTTCTATTTATACTGCATCTATGATATATATTTTTTTATTTTGCATCTATATGACTTTATTTTCTTTATGATACACTGTATTCTGTTCATTCTGGCTTAAGAACCTTATCTCCCAAAACTTGGTGAATGGTGTTTTCAGCTGGATCATGGTATAATCTAACAAATAAAATATAAATATTGTCATATATTTTAAATTGCCACTAACTTTTATATTTTTGTCTTAAGTTATTATAGCCTGTACTTTTATTATATTTGTGATAAAATATTTTATAAATGTTGTTAATTAACTAAATTAGATAAAACAACTATATTCTTTATCCTGACATAACTTAAATATCTTGAAAGTTTCCTGTGATTTGATTTATGATGTCATAATTTACATCACTCATATATTAATTGCTTTAGAGAAAACAAATAATATTATATAACTTTCTGAGTTAAGAATGAAATAATAAGACACAAAATAAATATCAAAGGCAAGGGCTTTGAACATGAATACGGATCTGGGTTCACTTATACTGCAACTCTGTCACATACTAACATTGGTTAATTTACCCAAACTCTTTAGACAAGGATACTTTATGGAATTGTTTGAGACTTAAAATGGACTTTATATCAAAAAAAAAGGACTGTGTATCTTATCTATCTATCTATCATCTATCTATCATCTATCATCATCATCTACCTATCTATAAATTGCTTAACATAATGCATAGAAACATAATAAATTTTCATTATTTTATTAAAATCTAAAAAATATGACACATGAAAAGATGCTCAACATCACTCATCATTAGGGAAATACAAATCAAAACTACAGTGAGATATTACCTCACACCAGTGAGAATGGTTAACTTAATTTTTTTAAAAATCATTTTATAGCTCAAGATTTTTAATATTTCTAGTCCCTTAAATATAGCAACAACAAAAAATCCATGTAGTATTGCCCATAGATCATCGTCATAAAATATCACAAGTGCTGGTAAGAGTAATTACTGGAATATTTCTGCATTTGTACTTTACATCTCTTTTTGAAGAAATAAGACCATTGTCTTGAAAGCAAAAGATAATTTATGTGACAGACAAAATACTATCATTAAAAATATAGTGTTTTACAATGGTCATGACATGTTAGATTACTTGACTGAAAATGACTTTGCAGAGTGGTAAATGGAAACATTTAAATCCTTTAAATGAGATGCAGTTAACCTCAGTTATAAAATATAAATTGTTCAATTTAAAGGTTATCCTCAATTTTTTTGTTGTTCTGTTGTGATTTAAGTTACATTTCTTGTAAACTCTAGTTTATCAGTCTATATAAATATAACACTTTTCCTAAATACTCTCTGAGAATGGAAATGGATATTGTGTCCAATATCTAGGCTTGCTTATGTAGCTTTTCCCTTTCAATTGTTTCTAAATTCTGCCTAATTACTTGACCAGTAAGCAATAATTGTTTGGGCTCTGGAGACTTGATAAGTTCATTATTCTCAGCAGAATGCCTATTTTCCTATCAAGAAAAGTTTACTTCTTGTGGTAGCCATTCTTACTATGTTCCAACTGTAGTAATGGCATGTTAAAAGACATTTGAAACCATCATGGTTAAAAAGAAATTAGAGTAATGAGTAGAATAGTTATTAGTGTTAATAGTTGCATATTAGGTTATGTCCTTTGACATCAAAATATTAGATTTGTTTTTCTTTGTGTCCTATGAATAACTGTCACAATATATTTCTTAACACATTTTAATAATTGGTTATGTTCCATCAATGTTACCATATAATTATTTGAATTAGCACTTATCAATATCTTTGATGGAAATAAATCAACATATTCCTGACCTATATTGTCTTTCTTTTTATTCTCTAAGCTCTAGTTTATTGTGGTAGGCAAAAACTAATTTGCTAATTTAAAAGAAGATACATTTAGGACTACAAAGCAGACCAAAAACTAGCATGTTTTTGACATATGTAAAATTTGGTTTTCATTTATCTCAATATAATGTTTTCTACATATATTTAAAAGTCATTTAAATGTTTATTGCTTATAGATAAAAGCTAGAGACTTGTTAAGAATTTTATTAATCGTATATTCCTATGTAAAAGCCAGACTTCTCATTATTCTCATTTTTTAAAATAAAATGTTCTCTTTCTCTATTTGATTAGGGACCACAAGGAAAACCAGGCCTTGCAGGACTTCCTGGTGCTGATGGGCCTCCTGTAAGTAATAGTTACTTGTCATTAAAATTTCTATATATTACCTTCAAAAATAGATTTTCCATGTATTTTGGAAGTGATTTTCTGAAAACAAATTAAACCAGTAATGAAACATTGATCCCTCTAAAATTACCATTTCATCATATCACTTCCATATTGCAAAATCTTTAAGGATCATGCAGTGGTCCTTGGATAAACTCATTCTAGTACTCTGGTGCCAGAATCTCAAGATCTTCCTACTTCCTCATGAACCATCAGTTCCAGGCAAGCAGATCCACTCCCTTTTCTCTCAGCATTCTCAAAATGTCTTTATTGCTAAACCTTTCCTGTGACCTTTTTTTTTTTTTTCCATAGGAAGCACTTTCCCATTCTCTCTCATTTTTCAAAGTACATGTTTCCTGAGGGTCCAGTAGTAATTTCTCACCATTTGTAAATTTCCTCAACCATCTTCCATGAATATTCCTCAAACTTCAGAGATTTCTACCTTTTCTAGAAATATAGCAATGTTTATTGTACCCCAATGTATAATAATAAAAATGTGTAATGGGGTGCCTGGGTGGCTCAGTTGGTTAAGCGACTGCCTTCAGCTCAGGTCATGATCCTGGAGTCCCTGGATCGAGTCCCGCATCGGGCTCCCTGCTCAGCAGGGAGTCTGCTTCTCCCTCTGACCCTCCCCCTCTCATGTGCTTTCTCTCTCTCATTCTCTCTCTCTCAAATAAATAAATAAAATCTTTAAAAAATTATAAAAATGTGTAATTACATAATATCTGTAGTTGTTATTTTTTTAAAAAAGATTTTATTTATTTACTTGAGAAAGACAGAGTTTGTGACAGAGATAGTGAGAAGAGAAGCATGAGCGGAGAGGAGAGGGAGAAGCAGGCTCCCCACTGAGCAGGGAGCCTGATGCGGGATGGTTCATGACCTGAACCAAAGGCAGACACTTAACCGACTGAGCCACCCAGGTGCCCCTGCAGTTGTTATTTTTAAAAATTTGTTATTTATTTTTTTAAAATTTTTAAAAATTATGTTATTTATGTTTCTTTTATTTTCCTCAAACTACTTATATTTTTGAGCTAGGATCCAAAATTTTTACTCGGTGTAATTCTGGTGGAGTTACACATTTTTGTTTACTGACTCTCAATAATTTTATTATTAAAACTATTAATGTTTGTGATCTTGCTATATTTTCTTTTTTTTTAACAATTTCAAGTTCTTGCTATATTTTCAAATGTCCCATTCATATGCCTTAGCTGCCTTTTGAAGATGCATGTTTGATTATTTGATCAATATGCAAAATAGAAGTCATATTGAAATAAATATCTTTATGTAAGAACTAATTGATACTGGCATTGAATTGTTAATGGATGTTCTGTATTATTTTATGTACTTGTCCCAAACTCTCTCAAATACATTATATAGTTGGTGAAACTTATATCCATAAAATATAAGCTTATTATGTTTCCTTCCAAATGCAATTTCTAATGTTATTTAAAGCCGTATGCCCTGATGCAAAACGTTCAATATCTTTTGAAACAATAGATTTGAAAAAAAAGGAACAATTTTGTAGTGTTATAAGCTACCATTAATATTACATCTTACCAGTATTATGTTTTTACTAAATATAGGGTCATCCTGGAAAAGAAGGCCAGTCTGGAGAAAAAGGTGCTCTGGTATGTTACAAAGTATCCATGTAAATGTCCTGTCACCTTATGTCTAAGAGAAAATGCCTTACTTTGGTCATCTTTATGACATATATTCTTCTAGGATCACTTAGGGATAGGAATACTGGAAAGTAAGTACCAGAAAATAGTTTGTATCTACCTTTAAACATGTCTTTACTTTCTAAAGACTTTCACTGTCGTTTAAATATAAATCATGTCCTGGTAGTTATTTTTGTTTAGGGTGTAATGAACAGATGTGTCTTAGATAGATAAGTTTTAATTTTGTATTAGTAATTTTATAAACTAGACTGTATTCTTTATTTTTTAAATAAATATTCTCATGATCAGAGATAAATCCAGATTCTGCATATGTAGTATATGTGGAATAAATTACCACAAATGATAACAATGAAATTGGGTAAGAATTACTAAATATCAATAAACTGTTTATGTCACCCCAATTTTATCTTTACTTATTACTCTCTGGTAATTTATAAAAAAGAGGAGATTTTATTGTAAGAGCAATGATTATCAAAATATCTAAATAAAATATTAAAATAAGAGCTTATTTATTGTTAATACTATTTTGGATTACAAGAGAAGTGGGTAAGATCATTTTGTTTAGAGTGGCTACTTTTAGACTCATTAAAATAGCATTAAAAGACAGCATTACTATAGAAATTATATATTTTTAAAAATTGTTTCCTTTAGGTAAACTAATTAAATGAAACCGGCTGTGGAAAATATATAATTTTGGTCATCTTCTTTTTTTTTTTTTTTTTTAAAGATTTTTTATTTATTATTTATTTGAGAGAGAGAGAATGAGAGAGAGCAAGCACACATGAGAGGGGGGAGGGTCAGAGGGAGAAGCAGACTCCCCGCCGAGCAGGGAGCCCGATGCGGGACTCGATCCAGGGACTCCAGGATCATGACCTGAGCCGAAGGCAGTCGCTTAACCAACTGAGCCACCCAGGTGCCCTATAATTTTGGTCATCTTCTTGATGACGTGAATTCTACAAAAGTTATACCAGTTTTCTATTACAAATATTTGTCTATTGTAGACATTGAAGACACTAGATATTTTCAGGTTTAGAAAATTAGTTATTAATTATATAATTATTCACTTTATTTTATATATAATGTTTATCTTATTTTGCATAAATATATGACAATAAATTTGGAGTAGGTAGGGCTAGTCACATGGTTTGTTCATCATATTTGACTTTAGAAACAAATGATAAACTCCCTAAGTAATCTCTACCAATAGTAGAAAAATGCCATCTTTTTGTAGATTATTTGGTAAAAAATAGTGTGGGAATGAGTAGCACTTTCAATGTATTCTATATTTAAATAGCAATCGGTCTTTTTTAGGGTCCACCTGGTCCACAGGGTCCTATTGGCTACCCTGGTCCCCGAGGAGTAAAGGTAAATGTGATTCTTCTTCACATCATTTAATTTCAATGCAAAATATTATAATCATTTAATTCTTCTAATTTATTCCATAGGGAGCAGATGGTGTCAGAGGTCTCAAGGGATCTAAAGGTGAAAAGGTAAAATATAATTTATTTAGGTGATTTTAATTGCCATATATCTATTAGACCAAAAATTTAAATTTATTCAACAGATATTTCATTTCCCAATATATATTAAATAATTACTTGATACCAGACAATGCAAGCCTGATTTTGTATTGTGTATCCTGCAAATTTTTTTGAAGAAAGATTATACCTTGGGATGAGGACTAAATTATAGAAGAGAAGCAAAGATATGTCATAAACAGAATTAATCCTGTATCCCTTTTTTTCTTACATGTGTTTACCTTTTATAAATCATAGAGTTGCCTTATGAATAAATTAGCTACAGGGTTTATACAATATCCAGCTGTATGCATAACAGGAATGTTTATTCCTTTCTGTCTTTACTAAAATCCCCAAAGTTCTTAAGCTGAAATGCAGTGCAAAATTTAGAAGTACCCTAAATCATTTGGAGGAAGAGGAAGTCTTTTACATTATACTGTATGCAAAGCAAAAGTATTAATGAGAAGGAAATAAAGATTAAAACTAGGCAGAGGTGGATGAAAGAATGTGGGATTTTTTTATAGAGCATTTGTAGTTTGTCTTTGGACAAAGAAACTGAAATTGAGATTTTTTTTTTTACATAAATGCCTAATGTCAGTGTAGATCCCCCAAATCCTTTAGTGATTATGTTAAAATAAAATGACATTACTCACAGTCAGTATTATAAATGCTTACTACAATATTACATTTAAAGATTAGGGTTTAAAATAAAATGTTTGTAGTTTTGTTGAAAAATTATGGAATATAAATTTTGATATTAAGGATAACTTTATTCCCATAGTCATAATGTTGTAAAAGTGCACACACACACACACACACACACAAAGCGCCTTGTGTGGATTTGATATCAATAAGGAGTGGATAACAAGAAGGGATGGACGTCTACCCATTATAATTTATTTTTCTGAAAAAATAAAAAGTAACATATTGACACATTGTCAAGTTATGCAATTATATCCAGTTCTATTGTATGAAAAATGGCATTTGAAATGAACTCAGCTACTTTAATGAGAATCCCAATTCATTCTTATCATCACAGATGAACTTCAGGATATAATGTCTTCCTGAGTTGGTAGCTGAGCACAATAACTGATCAGACAGGGGTGAACTTGTAATTATTTGCAGATGGCTGTGCAAAAAAAAAAATATATATATACATGTATGTGTATATATATATATATATATATATATTTATATATGCACACATATATGTATCATCTCTGGAATTTTTCTTGTTTTTTTTTTGAAGATTTCATTTATTTATTTGAGAAAGAGACAGAGATAGTGAGAGAGAGCAGGAGTTGGGAGGAGAGGGAGAGGTAGAAGCAGGCTCCCCGCTGAGCAGGGAGCCCGATGTAGGACTCGATCCCAGGACCCTGGGATCATGACCTGAGCTGAAGGCAGACACTTAACTGACTGAGCCACCCAGGCACCCCTGGAATTTTTCTTGTTAAAACATTTAAGTATCAATTCAAATTTGGCTCTGGAATAAGTGTCTTCCAAAGATTTTTAGGAAAGACAGTGTTTAAAGGAAAGGTGTTTAATTGGGATGGGAAAGTTGTGAACTTGCTGGAAAAAGGGGTAATGGCAAAATGACAGAGGTAAATAAAATTGTAGATGACAAGATACATGTGAAGAGAAACAACCAGGGGAAAAAATGTGTACTGCTTATATGTAGAAAAACAATTTGACATCATTGGTTGTTTTGAATGGTGTATGGTCTTAGAAGCAACAAGTAGATGTAGAGAAAAAGAACTAAATTTTAAATTGAGAGTTAAAGTTCTGAGTTCCATTATAGTTCTCATACTAACCAGACTGGTAAACTGAGGCAGATTGTCTCATTTCTCTGAGACTTATTTTAAATATGTAAAATGAGGACATTGTTCTAAAAAATCACTCAGGTGTTTTTCAGCTATACCTTTTATTTTATCCTTTATTTTATTTACATCTGTTATTTTATCTAATCTAGGTTTAGAGAAAATTTATCTAAAAGTTAATGGAAACTTTTTTCTAGTGATAAGAGTTGTCCCTATTTTCAGACTCGGTGAAAAATCATTAAATCTTTATGAATTTTAATATCTATTATTTATTTTCTGAGTATGTATTATAATTGACTATCTCAAAAGAGGTAAGGAAGTTGAAACTTTTTTCTTTTTACACATAACAACTTTAATTGTTAACTTAAAGGTGAAATAGAAAGTTAGTACCCTAACTAGGATTAAAATTCTCCATTGTTCAGACAGATGTGTTCCTTAGACCTTAAGCAACGTAATCCAATGAACCAAATGGCATAGACAAATTCCTCTTTTACTCATCTTCTAAAACTGTTTCCTTTCTTCTTTTCTGAAGATTAATTTAGACCTAACAGTTTTAGGACCTAATAGTTTAGGACTTAGTAACTTATGGTGTCACTTGTTTTAAAAAATTGCCACTTATTGTAAGGATATACCTAATATTTAAGTCATCTAATTTATTTCTTACTTGCTTCTCTATTTTCTAATTGTGAATGTATTGAAAACAAAAGTGTGACAGAAATAGCATCCAGTCCATATGTTCTCTCCTGAAACAAAAATTTCTGCCTGGAAAAATCCTAAAAACTGTTATTGATTTTTTGACTTACATAGCAGTGTTCTTTAAACTAAATTTGGCAACTGTGTAATTACCCTTCTCTCTAGGGAGAAAGTAATGAAGACAATAGTCAATAGGAAGTTAAATGGTCATTTTCAGCTTTTAAGCCTCTATTATTGCCCAATTGCATTCAGTACAGAGAGAATCCACAAACATCCCACTTTATAGCCAGAATGTTGAAAACCTCATGCTTTTGTCTTAAAGGAAACTTCTAGACCTGTTAGAATTTTTGGTTTAGGCGAAATACCAGATGGAATCACTTTTCTAGGATTAGGTCTCGTATATTCATAATTACCTAATATTTTCTGGACCTTAACATACCTTGCTAAACACACACTGAGGCATGTTCACTTAGTAAAAGTCCATTTAGTAAATGCTTATTAAATATCATGGATGGTTATTAAGGATCAAAAATGTATGAGGCTCTGGAGGTGCAGAGGCTAATTAGGCATAAGTCTTTATTTCTACCATTTAGTAGAAGAAAAATCTATGCTCTACTAAATGCAGAATGGCATGTTGTTACAATAATAAATGCTTAGAGGGAGCACACAGGACAGAGGGGTTAATTTTGAGTGGGGGATAGGGTGGAGATTGAAGTCGTGAGAAATTTCATAGCAGAATTATGAACTGAGTCTTGAGAGAAGAGTAGAGGTAAACAGAGGTAGAAAGAGAAGATAAAGGATTTGCAGGTGTGTGTATGACAATGGCAACCCATGCAAGAATTGCAAATGGAGGGGCACTTGGGTGGCTCAGTCAGTTAAGTGTCTCCCTTCAGTTCAGATCATGATCTCAGGGTCCTGGGATTGAGCCCCGCGTGGGGCTTCCTGCTCAGTGAGGAGTCTGCTTCTCCCTCTGCCCCTCTCTCTCAAATAAATAAATAAAATCTTAAAAAAAAGTTACAAATGGAAATATAGGTAATTCAGTTTTTCTAGTACTCAATCTCAGGGTGTTGGGTGGAGGTTAAGGGGAGATGTGAGACCAAAGATAAGACTGCCAAAGTGAACAAACAAGGGCTAGATCATGGTCAGAAGGGGAGGGGAATTGGCAGTTTACATTCATTATTAGCAATTTGGAACCATTGAGGTGCTTTAAAGTCAAAATTGATGTCATCAATTTTGTTTTTTACAGAGATCATTTGGCAGCAGAATGTGGAAGTATATGTACCAATCTTGCTAGCTCTGTTCACATACCCGACCAGACATGTCCTTTCCTCAAACTCTGCAAGTCACATCCATTCTCTAACTCCTAATTAAGATACTAACTCCCCTCTCAAGCCTTCTTCAATTAACTTCTTGCCTCACTCCCACCAACACCAGAACCACCACCACCACCACCACCATCATCATCATCATCATCAAGTCTTTCTTCTCTGAACACCCATCCTACTCCATTTGTACCAAAATTAATGCAAATGTTCTACCTTCAGTTTTATTGTTAAAATAAAAATCTTGAAATACTCCATGATACTCTGAACAGAGTAATGCTCAGTTAATGCTATTGAAAAATTGAGTGGTTATTCCTTAGAAATTTAATTTTTTTATATAATTTTCTTGGAATTAAAAGACAGTAAGTTTGTTCATGAAGCTTAGTTTTAGAAGTCTAGATTTCACTAAGAATGGTATGAAGTATTTCCATAGTCAAAATATCTGCTCTCTTTAATTAAAGAAGCCCCAATTTTCAGTATTACTGGTCTGTTGTGATAATGAGCATTCTCTATGTACATGTAAAGGATAATAGTGGTTTGCTTATTCTTTATCTGAAAAGAGATTGTAATATAGAACACAAGTTGAGCTAGAAGGCATTTATCTAAAGCACATGTTACAAAATGCATGATATAATATTCTTTGGTTTGAATTAGTAAATTAAGGGTAAAGACATTTTATTTGGTAGTCAAAAGTTCTTGTATTCCAAAGTTAAAATGATAATTATTTAAATTATTTAAATATTTATTCTTTCTTTGTTCAAATGGCATAGGATATATGTTGTTATAAAGAAAATGGTTATTTCCCCCATAAGATAAAGAAAATTTAATGGACACATTTGAGAAAAATTTCCTAGAGCAACTTAAAGGCAATAATAGCAGAAAATGAGAGGATATGGGTGACAAAGGTTAGAATAGGGAGAAGGAAGTTTCACAACATGATTCACATTTCTCAAAACAATTTTCCCTAAATTATCAGTGTTTGTATTTTATCTAGCCATATTTTAGATTCATTAAACAAATCATTCAACACCTGTTTCATTACTTTTATTTTTCAGGGTGAAGATGGTTTTCCAGGTTTCAAAGGTGACATGGGTCTTAAAGGAGATAGAGTAAGTAAGAAGAAAATTCATACCAGAACATACACTTACGTGTGTGTGTATATGTGTGCATGTGTGTGTGTATATTCTTATAATTAAATATAGCAAGCACAGGATAAATAAAAATGTTCATACTATCTGAGACTTTGCTGCTTTGGTTTTTATATGAAGATTAGACATACTAATTTTTGTGGACGTAATATGGTCTTTCAGATTTTATATTAAATTTCCATGTGTCTTATAGCCTATGTGTGTGTGTGTATACAAAGTTGAGTAGTACCGTTTATAGATATTTTCTAAATTGGTGATCAAATTGCTTAAAAGAAGTAGTTTGATAGATTTCTTATAAATTTCGTAGGGAGCTGTGTTGCTTGGAAACCATATATTTGCAACTTTCTTGAACTTCCATTATTAGTGATCTTGAATTTTTGAGTGTAAAGATGGTATACTTTTTTTTCTGGTAATGAGTGTCTAGAAAACAAACAAAAATCTGAGTTACCCAAAGTAAGCTAAGCTAAGTGTTTTATTGGGAAGATTTATTTTATATCTAATTCAATAATACCTAATATCAAGGAAGCATACTGCCGAATATTTTTGTTTCCCTAAAAAATACGTGATGCCTGTTTCCAGAATGGGGGCAGTAACTTACACATTTCAAGGTGAAAACCAAAGTCTAAAATGAAGACATTTTTCTTGTGTTCCAAACAGTGATTTCCAAAATTGCTATTGTCAGAAAAGAAAATTATTTTTTCCTACTAGCCTGCTAGGTTCTTAGGCTGGGGCCCTGTAAAATTAGATTGACAAGAGACAGATTAACAAGAGAAAAACAAACAAGTTTTCTAGCATGTGCCTCACATTTACACATGGGAACGCTCCATGATAATTAACTCAAAGGGGTGGTTAGAATTTGAGTTCATATGGCATTTTAGCAAAGGAAAAAGAGACATGACAAGGAAAAGGACTTTGAGTTTCTAGGGCTGCAAATTGTGGGAAGGCAGATATATGGAAAAGTAATGGTAGATAAAAGCTAGTTAATAAAGTTCGTTGTATAGACTCCTCTGGTATCTGCTGTTGGCTCCAGACCACAAGTCTAGCAGTCTCCAGTGATTAACTTTTGTCCTTTCTTGTAGAAAGGGGCGGAAAGGCACCTTTGCAAATCTGTATCTTGCTTTTAGCACCTTCTCTTGCTTCTGCTTCTTCTCAATTGCCTTCAACTCAAAATAATCTTCACTCCCACATGGCATATTTTGGGGTTGAATATTCTGCCACCCTCCACAATCTAACCTTGATTTTTACTTTTTTCTTTAGCAACAGAGATATATTAAAATTACTTTAACATGAAACATGGTAACATCGGACTTTTGTAGGTTTTCAAATGTCAGACTATAAATAGTTGACAACTGAATAGTTGTTTATTTACTAATGGAAAGATTGATAAAATCAAAGATCTTGAAACCTCTTTGTCCTAAATAAAACATGCGTAAACAAATGAGGAGTTGAAGAATACGACTTTTTGATAGACTATACTCTCTGTTATACAATCTCTAATATATTTAAATTACAAGAATGTTATTACTCTATTTCAGGGAGAAGTTGGTCAAGTGGGTCCAAGAGGAGAAGATGGCCCTGAAGGACCCAAAGGTCGAGCAGGTCCAACTGGAGACCCTGGTCCTTCTGGTCAAGCAGGAGAAAAGGTCAGTGAACAACTTTAAATTCCCAGGTGCTCTTGCAGATGATGTTTCATTGTCATTTAAAAATATTTTTAGTCATCCATGTCAGAAATCTGGAGGATTCTATTACTTTTCAAGCATATCCATATACTGTTAGGAGTATAACCATTAGATGGGTCCATTTATCCTTTTTCACTCTCCCTTGTTGCCCATCCCCTCTGTTCTCCTTGGCTATGCAGAATCAGCAGCTCTTCAAGCTCTTGCACATTAGAGGTTGAAAATTTGAGTGTGAGTAACAAAGGATCAAAGAATCAATGAAAGATGGTCTACTTACTGTTTTGGAAGAAGTGGAATCATCTTTACTCCTCGAGCCAAAATGTACACTTTCTATTTTTTTCACATAAACATGCATTTTCACAGAGCAAGTGTTTTTAAAAAAATCCTGATGTCCAAGCCCAACTTCAAGAGATTTTAATTTTAGTCTGGGGTTAACCCAAGCATCGCCATGTTTTAAAACATCCCAGGTAATTCTAATACTCATTGGTTTCAAAGCCATTGTGCTATATGTAATATGTCAAAAAATATTTTCAACCATTACATTTACATTTACATGTAATATTACACAACATTGAAATTATGCCTTTATTGAGAATTTAGTGATGTGATGAACACTTTATAAATGTAGCTACAAAGTTAAATTAAAAAGGAACAAGAAATGTCTGTGACAGGTGTTATCCTATTACACTAAAGGATAATATAAATAATAATTATTTCTTGGTGGTATAATTCAGATGATTTCCTTCCTTTTAATATGTATATCTACTTTCCAGATTTTCCGTATTGAGCACGCCATTATTCTATAAAGTATGGAAATTCCATGCTACTTAATAAAATTTTAACCTCCCTTCTTGCCATCCTGTCTCAGAAGAAAAATGTATGAGGATCATACAGGCACTGTGACTAGATAAGTAAGAAAAAATTTCCCCATGTCATTAGGAATCCTGACTAGTGGTTCTTCTACAGTTTCACCCTCTCAGCTGCCAATTATGAACTGATGAATAATGTCATTGTGTTTAGGCAGGAGAAGGAAAGAATGGGAGAAAACAAGGGCTTACAAGGCCTTCCACTTCAAGTACTCACTTGTCAATAGTTTTAGACTATTCTGGACCTTGCTCTCATCCTTGCTCCACTTGATTTGTATAAATGATCCCACCACCTCTTCAGAGGTATCAGGACTTTATCCCACAGTTCTTCATTTTTAATATTTCTTTTTTTTCCATTATTATTTCCCCTTTATCGAAGTTGCCTATCCCCATATTGAAAATGCAAACAAATTTTCTGTCTGGATTTATTTTGAAATAACTCTAAAGTGAAGAGTTTAAATGGTAATACAGTAATTAACATAGAACACAAAGCCTTTATGATCATAATTAGAGAATTTCATTAACCTTGAAATCAGTGGCATAAAACAGATATGATAACTTAATATATCCAAAGGGACATCATTATAAGCACGCTTCTTAGGGCTTGTTTGCATATTTTCCATCTGAAGGCTGCTTCCCTATGCAGTGTTGATCAACTCTAGTTCAATCTCTAATAACAAGGTCATAAACTATATTCCTATTTTCTTGCTTTCATTCATCTAGTAAAACATTTATTGTTTATAGTGTTACTGCTCAACTTTTACCGTTGTATGTAGTAATTTGGATTTGTTTTTGTTTCTGTTCTTATTTTGTTTAAATGTACATGGAAAGTAATGATACTATGTGCTTCCTAATGTTTAAGAGTTTCGTAGATAATATTTTATATATGAAGTGTGTTTTTGTAAAATCTTAAGGAAAATAAGTCAAAGTAAAATTCCACAAACATATTTGATTCACTTCATGCAACTTAATTTAATTTTCTCTCTACTTGTATTTTTAAATTAATGCTTTGTTCCAGGGGCAATTTTCTCAGTATAGTGTTTTAACCTTCTTGGTATTTCTTACACATCTTTGGAATTTGGTAAAGGTAATTTACCATTTGTTTTAGCACTTTAAGAATGAAAGGTAATCTCATTGCACTAGAAGAAAATTGTGGCGCATTTAAGTCTTAACCCGCAGGAATTAACACTCCACAAAATCATTACTATTTAGCTGTAGTTTGCAACATTTGATATATCTGATAACCCAGATTTATCCAGATGTTTGAATAAAAGAAGAAACGTTGCTCAAAAATTAGGTCAGAATTTCTTGTATAGTTATTTGAACTACAGTGAGAAATAGTTAAATAACTCATGATTGCTTGCTTTATATTTACTGTGAGAAATGAAATAATTTTATCAAAAAGATTCACTTTAGTTGAAACAATAAAAACTAAATGTAGTTCTAACTACATCAACTAACTTTAAATAGTTTTTTTTTTTTTTTAAAGATTTTATTTATTTGAGAGAGAGAGCATGAGAGGGAGGAGGGTCAGAGGGAGAAGCAGACTCCCTACTGAGCAGGGAGCCCGATGCGGGACTCGATCCCGGGACTCCAGGATCATGACCTGAGCCGAAGGCAGTCGCTTAACCAACTGAGCCACCCAGGCGCCCCTAACTTTAAATAGTTTTAATGTTGAAAAAGCTTAGGCATTTTCTTTGTTCATGCTTAAGAGTTAATGGTCCTAGAATTCTCTTTAGCTCAGGGTTCTGTGTCCTCAAAGAAGGCACTGCCACTTAAAAGTTAAGTTAGCAAACATTATAGAATTAGAAATATGTCCAAAACAATTTTCCCTATTTAAATGAGGAAATATAATGTAAGTAAAGTATGGTGAAAACTTGCAAATCTTCCTTTTGAGTGTTCAGATATGTAGTTCTAACTTTTAGAAAAATGACTGAACTCATCGTTGATACTTAATTCAACTTAGAATTTTTATTTGTTATTATTTTTTTTAACTTTAGGGGAAACTTGGTGTTCCAGGATTACCAGGATATCCAGGAAGACAAGGTCCAAAGGTAAAACAATTAGGTTGATTTTTTCTTGATTTTGTAGAAATTAATCACAGATAATTACCTTTCAGTTTTTAACATCGAGATGATAAATCCTTAAAATATAATTTCACAGGGGAAAGACATGGGGTATGTTGGTGCCTGGTGTGCAGGGAGCTCAGAGAGCCTAGGTGATTATGGATTGGAGTATTGTAGCAGACAGCGTCATGAAAGGAAGGCATAGTCAGCTACTTCCTTGTTACTGGAATAAGGACTATTCCAGGGTGACATACTAGTATATCTAGAAGTTATAATGGGGATGATAGGGATAGAGAATAGCTTTTGATTTCATTTCTAGTACCCTAAGGGTTGGAATTGTCACTTGCTTTAAAAAAAAAAAAAAGAATTACAATACATCTTTCATCATTTTTATTTTCCCTCATTTCCACGGTATTTGTTTCCTAGGGCTACTGTAACAAATCTCCACAGACTTGGTGACTTAAGACAATGGGGATTTACTCTTTTACAGTTCTCGAGACCAGAAACCTAAAATCAAGGTGTCAGCAGGGCCCCCAGTCCCTCCAAAAGCTCTAGGGGAGAGTCTATCCTTGCCTTTTCTAGCTTCTGGTAGCCCAGGGCAGTCCTTGGCTTGTGTCTGCATAACTGCAATCTCTGCTGCCTTCACATAGCCTTTTTTTTTTTTTCTATGTCTCCTCTTCTGTCTCTCTTTTTTTTTTTTAAGATTTTATTTATTTATTTGACAGAGATAGAGAGAGACAGCACAAGTAGGCAGAGAGGCAGGCAGAGGGAGAGGGAGAAGCAGGCTCTGTGCTGAGCAGGGAGTCCGATGCGGGACTGGATCACAGGACCCGGGGATCATGACCTGAGCTGAAGGCAGCCGCTTAACCAACTGAGCCACCCAGGCGCCCTTCTCTTCTGTCTCTTATAAAGACACTTGTCTTTGCACTTAGGGACCACCTGGATAATCCAGGATGATCTCATTTCGAGATCCTTCACTTAATTTACACCTATGAAGACCTCTTTTTCCAAATAAGGCAACATTCACATTCCAGAGATTTGAATATTGTATATTGATTTAGGGCCACCATTCAATCCACTACAGAACTCGAGTGCTACTTTTAACTCTTTGAAATATACATATTTTAAGCATAAAAATGGATGGTTTTAATAATATGTTTACTTTGGTGTACTACTTTTCCTCAAGCTAAACACAAAACTTTGTCAAGTCTGTACTTCATGCATTGACTACTTAATTACAGTGGTTAAATAAATTAATATATACATTTTGGTTATTACTATTAAGATGGGTATACACCCATGAGATTATCTATCTATCTATCTATCTATCTATCTATCTATTATCTATCTATCTATCATCTATCATCTCTTTTTCATCTATCTCTCTCTGACCCATTCAGGCTTGACAGGTATAGTACATGAGGATAAATCCTAGTTATATAATAATCCCCAAACATATATTTATTAATAAGTTTCACAGATAATCATTGGGAAACCAGAATGTCCTTTCTCTTGACAAATGTGAACTACATACACTTGTGTTTGCTCATTGTCATGTGATGACACTATATTAGGCTTGCCACATGGCTTTGTTTTATAACTTTTCATTGGATTTCTAGAAAGTACGCATTTCCTTGTATAGTAGGAGGTAAACATAATGCTTTGAGACCTTCTAAAATGAGATTCATTTCATTTGTGATTTAAGAATAACATGAGCTTTTGATTTGGATTTCCCTGATGCTGAGCGATGTTGAGCACTTTCTCATGTGTCTGTTGGCCATTTGGATGTCTTCTTTGGAAAAATGTCTGTTCATGTCTTCTGCCCATTTCTTGATTGGATCATTTGTTCTTTCGGTGTTGGGTTTGAAAAGTTCTTTATAGATTTTGGATACTAGCCCTTTATCTGATATGTCATTTGCAAATATCTTTTCCCATTCTGTCAGTTGTCTTTTGGTTTTGTTGACTGATGGAACACTACATCAAAAAAAAAAAAAAAAAAAAGCAGTTGGTGTAAAAAAAAAGAATAACATGAGCATCATTTAAAGGTTTCTAGCTACATTTAGAACACTGATTAGTAAAAAAAAAGAGAACACTGATTAGTAAGTTCTACCTTTTAAATATTGTCTCTAATACACTACCCTGTTTCCTAGCTACCTTCCTTTCAAATGTCAAGCATTTTTGAAAGAATTATGAGTAAAAAAAGACATTCACTGCATAACCCATAACCCACAACCTTAAGCTATACTTAGATTGCTTGAAGAGTTCTTGATCTAATTACAAAGTTGAATTGCAGTTGTGGTGTTTTGATTTAAAAACAGAAAACTGTCCTATTACTTGAATGAACACAATATTCTTTTATTTGACATTCTTATTTTCTTCTGTTTTTTTTTTTTTTCTGAGACAATACTCTGTTCAATATTCTTTGAGTTATTTTTATTAACAAAATGCACCAGAATGACTATAGAGAAATGTTTCTTCCTAGAGGAATCAAACATTTTTCTTTACTCTTTAACCAAAATGTCTGAAACTCTGGCTTTTATTTTTTTATATTATCTTTCTTCATAACAACTTTTTTTATGATCAAAAATGATTTATGTTTCTTGGTTCTAAAACAAAAAATAATGGGCTCATCAAAGATCAAAGATAGATTCATATTTTTTCCCTATGTGGAAGCTAATGAATTTTGAATAGATTTAAATCTATATTGTACTAAAAGTGAAATTTGGCTGCTGATCTCTTTTAAGCAATTTAAGGACTATAATTAAACAATATAATTTATTTAATATCTTTCTAGCAATATAAATCACAATGGGTATTTGAAAGTTGCACCACTGTAAATACTATAAAATGATAGCTACTTCAAAAAGTAAAATCTATTTTAACGTAGGATTCTTTGTATTTAAAACAGCATTCAAATAATTTTGTAACCTTCACAATTGGTGAGTCAATTTCACCATTAATCTTTGACTTTTGAGCATTTTATTTGCTGTTTGTTCTTTCCATTTAAAAGCATTATAATGCCTTTTCATGGAAATTATATATTTTGGTGGTAACCCCTTATATGAGAAAAGAGGAAGAATATGCCCATATATTATAAACTGTTTAGCTGGTGGATTGGGCATTTTTTAATTTTCTTATAAGTTGCTTAGAGCAGAAACTATGTAAGAAAATAAATTTATTAAAAATTAAATTGATGCATAGAGCAATTTGTTTGAATGGAGTCTCTATAAATATGATTAGTTATCTATTCTACTCAAGACAGAAATGAATATTTGTTCTCAAATAAAATCTGATAGAGTAGATTATTTCCATATTGGATTATACTTGCTTGTCAAATTCCTAGAGTAGTCACATACTAATGCTCTACCAGATCTAACTAACTGATTGTCCATAGAGAAAGATCAATGGCTTTGAAAGCCCTTTAAAAAATGTAATTTGCAGACATTATTTCCCCATTATGTGAATATTACATGTCCTAACAATTGTCCTCAGGTGAATCACATAGTAATCTCTATAGACATGAATTAGAATATATTGGGAAATGGATCATAAGAAGAAGGTTAGCAGTGCATACTACGGTTATTGTTTTGATCATCAGCTCCCATAAGGCTTCACATATGATTTTCCTGATTTGTGGAGGAAATACAATTGGTATCTGTTGTATATACCACCTGGAGAAATTGTTAAAAATGCAGATTCCTGGATCCTACTGCCAGAGAGATAGATCCTAAAAATATGGAATCACTCTGGATTATTTCAATATGGAGGGGGCCACATATCATTTGGAGAAATATTATTTTAGGGGTAATTCAATCCAAATGAATGGATAAAAAAGCAGGGAATGCATTCAAGTGAAAGAAGGCTTTGTTATATCTCCCTTAACATATGGGGAAGTTTGTAAAATCTGAGTGTCTACTACTCTTTGCTAGATACTTTACACATTATTGCATTTAATTTATATAGTGGTCTGAATAGGAAAAGTGAATATTTGGAAGTCCTCCCACACTTTCCAGAGTCTCATAGTTAGCAAGCTGAGGAGAAAGGATCTGAACCTTAATCTGTTCTATTTCATAATGCAATGATGAGGCAAACCAATCACAGTCATGTTCAAAGGAATCTCTGAGCAGACGAAAATCTGGACATAGGCATAAAGTGAAATGGGAGAATTATATTCCATCTGTAAGATGTAGCTGTTTGTTGATAAAATGACATGATGTTTTACTGTGCTTATTACATCTCTAAATAACCAGTATTTATTGTTATCTATTATTATCATTTTTATACCTTGCCTTCCTTTATCCTAACCTCCCACAAATTCAAAGTGCCTATAAGATGTGAGTAAGTGCCCTCATTTTGTAGGAGAAAAGACTATGCTCAAAGAGGATAAGTAATGTACCCAACTTACTTAGGTAAATGTATGATAAACGTAAGTCTTGGGTTTATGTCTTTGGAATTCCAAAAACAGGATTTTAATGCTGGACTTTCTGACTTAGACTCTCAGCTAGATCTAACCACATTCAAACATCAAACAGGAAAGAAGGAAGATTTTTGGTCTTTATGATTTTATTTAGTTCTAAAGGTATAAAAATAAACTAAAAAGTGGTAAGTATACAAATGTAATAATGTTAATTCAGGAAAACTGTTTTATAAAATTCCTATTTTAACATTTAATTATTCATGCTCATGAATGTAGAATTGTAAGTCAAAATTATCGCATATAAAATGTCCTTTTGCTATTTTCTAATGTGAGAAATGATAATATTTAATTATTTTAAAGTTAAAAACTAAAATCTATTCTATCAATTCATGCTTTCAATGCTTCCAGGATTTCAGATGTCCCTGTAAGTTCATTTTCAAATAGATGCATAGAGGTTGTATGGTATCTTAAAATTCTATTTCTGCTTTAAGTATTACCAGCTTGTGAGACTGTGTGTTCCGAAAGGCTTACAGCCTATGGCTAAAAATGTTAGTTACCACGCTCATTGTTTCTTATTTTTATTTTTGTAGGGTTCCACTGGATTTCCTGGGTTTCCAGGCGCCAATGGAGAGAAAGGTGCACGGGTATGATATATAAGTGTATTGCCCTGGACTATGGAATATAAATGTTCTCGCATGAGTGCCTATCTCTCAGCACTCCACTCACAGTGGACTGTAATTCGCTGCATACTGAAACTATCTGAACTGTCTTTGGCAGGGTGTCGCTGGCAAACCAGGCCCTCGGGGTCAGCGTGGTCCAACGGTGGGTGCCTCGATTTAAAATCATGATTCTCATTTTTTAGTCTGGATTTAATTTCCCAAGATAATTGTCTTCAGAAATAAAACTGATCCTATGCTTTTGGATGTGCTTGACACAGGATCAGTTTTCATCTTTTGCTCTCCTGTGCAGGGTCCTCGAGGTTCGAGAGGCGCGAGAGGCCCCACTGGGAAACCTGGCCCGAAGGTATTATGAGTACTCGTTCCGTTCCATTTGGGTTTGCTCTCAGTTCCTCTTCCAGAGGACGAAAGCTAGGAGAAGGAATCAAAACTGATTTTTTTTTTCTTTTCTTTCTTTCTTTCGTTGTTGTTGTTAGGGCACTTCAGGTGGTGATGGCCCTCCAGGCCCTCCTGGTGAAAGAGTAAGTATGACACAGTAACATAATATAAAATAAATATTAATATTTTGCAAGTGTTTATATTTCTGGGAAAAGGTACATGTGTCTGCAGTGATTTGCAAAATCTAGTCAGAGTTTAAAAATTCCTATATTTTTCATTGACTTCTTTTTAAGAAAAGCAGAATCAGTTATGTACTACTAATTTTGTTATAGAAATGAGAGTAATATTGTGCATAATTGCCCTATGATGTCACTCTTAAACTCAAGCCAAAACAATTTTTTTTTTAAATATCCGTGTAACACCTGTGCCTTCTCCTTCACTCCCCTTGCTTTTCCTATTGATATTCATTTTATCCATGGCGCTGGAAGCAGCATTATGTTGGTAAAATGCAAGCTCCCAGTAGCCATTAAGTCACAATCGATACACATTCAAATCAAGATAAAACATCTAGTCCAGTAAATAGAAAAACTATTTAGTAAATTGATTTTCAATTGATATAAAATAAAGCTAAATATACATGAGTAAGCATGCCCTTTATTTGTTTTCTTCTGGCAAAATACAGCATTTTTGTAGCCAGAGTTTTGGAAAGCTATCTTCTAGAAAGAATTTTAAGAATTAATTTTGTATTACTGTTAAAGAAATTAGATTCACTTCTTAATGTTGTATAGCAACGTTCAGGATTATGCAGTCATAGTAATATATTTTTTGTATATTATTGTTTGAAATTTATAATAGGTGTTCCACAAAAAGAAAAACAGAAACACCTTGTGATGTTTATACAAAGAAAACAGAATAAGTAATTTTTTGGGGGGGACATTTCTATTTGTGATGGAAGTGTCAGTAGATAAGACACAAGAATAAACATTTAATTATGGTTGTTTCAAGGCTTTGGTTCATATTTAATTGAATTAAACTTCTACTAAATGTTTCTCACTGTTGGCGAACTATTCCCAAATTGAGTCCATTCTGTACATTCTGAGTTCATAAATAATATATACATTTGAAAAATTTTATGGTCAAAGTCATCTTAATAAGAAAATGTAGTTTAGTTAAAATGGCTAAACCATTAAATGGAGTAGAACCATTTCACAAATTATAGCAAAACCAGGAGTTTTGTCTTTAAAGTACAAATTATTTTGTGTTCATATTTTGCTTATGCATTACAAAATATCATGTATTTACAATTTTGGAACATAACACTGTGGCCCAACAGCATGATTACCTGTAATTGTAAAAATACTTTGAGGTAAGAAAAGTATATATATACGCACACACACATATATATATAATGAGTATATATGTATATACTCACTAGGATATTCTGCAACTTAGTATAATTCCTCATACTCACGGTTTGCAGATCATGGATGTCTGTTATTAAAGACTTAGTTCATAGCTTTTAGTTGGGTCTAAGATCACCAGATTTAGCAAAAGCAAAACAAAACAAAATAAAAACAAAGAAAAGAACTAAGACACTCAACTAAATTAGAATTTTTACATGAACAAGAGTTTGTGGTGTAAGCATGTCCCTTGCAATATTTAGGACATATTAAAATTATTCCTTATTTATCTAAAATTCAAATTTCACTGACACTAGGTATTATCTAGCAAACCCTGACTGGGTTCCAACACTATCTTTACACTGAGTATGTATTTTCCACTTCACCTGGAAACTATTTTGATTAATACAGACAGAACATATAAACACTTTTTATGGAATTTTATAAAGACCCACTTTTTCTTTATATTCTCTAGAGAAGTGATGTTTGAAATTTTTTTCTTTAAAGAAATTTAAATTCAAAATCAAATTTTATTTGAAAAGGAGCCAAAATATAGAAAGCAAAGAAATGACATTTTAAGAAATTAGAAAAATTGAGCTTGCTACATAACCTAAAAACTATTGCTTTTAAAATTTTGTATTTAAAATAAAACTTTGTTTATAATATTCTTAAGTTATTATGACGGATACTGAAGAATGAGAGTTTCATACTTTAATAAGAGTACCAAAATTTGTGAGTCCCGAAAGTTGCCCAGCATTTTGGGTAATCGCACTGTGATATCTGTTTATTTAATGACATATCTAACTTTGAAGTTTCTTTTTGATTTTAAGATGAGATGTTGGTAATAGCAATAATTTGTGATGATTTCTGAACTAGCGTTGGCTTAAAAATGATAATGACATTTCCCTTGGAAAGGCTAACCTGATAAATTGAAAAGAATAAATTCTATTAAAGACTAATTTTAGTAAACTTTATTTTTTATTTAAATATAAATAAATCCCATTCTAGTTGAGTTACTTAAGAAATCTTATTTATATTTTCTTCCATTTTATATATATTACTTTTAGAAATGTAATTATGTTCTGGGAACATAAAGGATTATCTTTATCAATTATTTTGCTGTCGCTATAGTAAGGTCTACTTTCTGCATTTTAAAGATATGTAAATATGAGTGTTGAATAATGTAGTTTATTAAGCATCAAGTTAAGAACAATATTATAAATGTATATTTGGATTGAATGTTAATGAGAATGATTATACAATGAAGTGTTTTCATCTTGTCTACCAAGAAGTTTATATGTAAGTAAAATGAGGTATTGACATTTTCAAAAATAAATTTTAAATATAGTTAAAGGTCTTTCTGAATTAGCCACTTGTTTTTTTCTTTTAGTTTTGTTTGACTGGAGCCAGAACATTTATAGATTCAATTTTAAAAAAATAACTTTTGGGGAGAGGGCTATGTAATTGAAATACTCTCTTTTGGGTGATGTTTCCAACCAATGTTAAAAGTCTAGCATCTCTGGAACTTCTTGATACATCTATGTTCTGTTCACTTTTAATATGAATTCTAAATATTTAGTGTTCTTTATTTAAGACCATTGTTGTGATGTGTGGTCTTGAGTACTGAATAATGCGAAAAATCATGCATTTAGCTTTTAGATTAGCATAGATTATCCTGTTGCGTTGCCTCAGTTCTGTCATTACAGTGAAGAAGCTGTACGCTGTGTTTTGGTTCATCTGTAAAAATAAACAGTAAAGTACAAAGATGTATCTTTCAAGGCATATTCTCAAATTTTTCCACTGCTATTTCTTTTCAGGGCCCTCAAGGACCTCAGGGTCCAGTTGGATTCCCTGGACCGAAAGGCCCTCCTGTAAGTGCCATAGGTTTTCTTTATCTTTCTCCATTGGACAATGTTTTCAAACTTTTGAGAGTCATAGTTTATATTTTAAATAATTTTTAGATACAAATATTTATGAAAATTCTAATAAAAACAAAATTGCAATTCATAGTGTCAAAGAATGTACATTTTTCAATTTGTTCAATTTATCCAGTTTCAGTTTATTGAGTGTTTCTGATGTAATTCAAATATATCTTAGTAAATATCCTTTCAAAGTATATCAAAAACGGAAACAACATGCATGGGTGTTATTCTCTCAAATACTCCTCTTCTGCAATGAATATTTTTGATGGCATTAAAAACTGTTACTGATTCTTAAATATTTTTTATTAGTATTTCTCTTTGGTCTTCCATCACCCAATGTGTCCTTCAAAACATCACTTCCTAAACATTCTCTAGCATTCTGACATTACTTACATCTCATTATAATTTGTTTATTTGTATTTAATACTTTTGTCTCTATAATGCATTCTTTTAAACAATGTAATGCTAACCCTTCCTGAATTATACCCCATTTATAAAATTTGCTCGGGTATTCAATTATCTTCACAAAGTTAATTGAAATCCTTTATTCTCATACTTAAATATTCATGGGAACATAGGACATGCTCAGTGCTCAGTTGTTTTCTGCTTCTTTTCTTAGCGACCTACTCAGTTTATTAATGAGAACTAGAATCAACTTACCCACTGTTTTAGTCCATTCTGGCTCCGATAACAAAAAAAAAACCCAAAACCAACCAAACAAAAAAACACACACAGAGACCAGATTGCTTATAAACAACAAAAATATATTTCTCACAGCTCTGGATGCTGGAAGTCCTAGATCAGGGAGCCAGCGTGGTCAGGTGAGGGCCCCCTTTCAGGTAACAGACTTCTTAATGTATCCTCATGTGGCAGAAGGGGTTAGGGAAGAAATTCAGGTGGAGGGATAGAGCCAAGCTCATTTTCCTACAAATTAATTGGCTCATCTTCATTGTAACCAGAAAATGTGTATATGTGTGTGTTCGTGTGTGTGTGTGTGTGTTTATATGTAAATTCACACATACCCCTTTGTGTAAATTCACAGATACACATACACAAATGGATTATGTATTGAGTGCTTGGAATGTTCATGTTTAGAGTCTGTTAATCTCTTGCCAATGTCAGAGCAATGGAGCCTCATTTATGTCATTGATCTCATTCATGAAGCTTCCACCTTCATGACTTAAGCACCTCCCAAAGGCCCAAGTGGCTAATAACATCGCCTCTGAGGGTTAGGATGTCAACATATGATTTAGGATTTCAACATGAATTTCAACACAAAGTTTCAGGCCATAGCACCCATGTGTCTAAGGAAGTTGCTCTCAAAGTGTGGTCCACGAATCAGAGCATCGTAGCACCACTGGGGATTTGTTAGACATGCCACCTCACTCAGCTAATCAGAACTCCAAGAGAGGGGCCCAGTCTGTGTTTAGCAAATTTTTCCAGATAGTTCTGATGCATGCTAAAGTTTGTGAGCCACTCTTCTGGTCTACACTAGATAATGCTATGCAAACTTTAATGTGCATACAAATTGTGTTGATACCTTGTTAAAAATGTAGATTTGATTTAGTAGGTCTGGGGTGAGTCTTGAGTCTTGACATTACTGACAGGGGTCCAGATGATGCCATGCTACTGCTCCATGGGCCAGACTTTAAGTAACAAAGCTGAAAAGTGTTTTGGCTGAAAATAAGACCAACATAGTTTGAATATGATCTACTCAGCAGGAAGCTAAGTATAGTTAAAATTTTCAGTCAATAATTTGAGAACCAAATGATTTTTCACTGTAATAATACAGATAACTAAATCATTACTAGTAGTTTTACTCACATTCTGGATATTTACATTTGGAGGCTCATTGATATATTTTTCAACTGAATATTCTAAACTGATTTTTGAACTGAATCTTTTTGACAAAACCACAACATTCACCTTGTATGAGGCAGTTATATGGGACTTTTTATATACGCCAGTATTTCAAAAATTGTATATCCCAATTCTCTATTTTCAAATAATCATAGTTAGCCAAATACAGCTCAATAACAATCTTGCTTAAAGAAACAAGTCAGAAAATTCTGCACTAAGATGTTAAAATTTAAATAAAATGTTGCATCTGATTATGTTATACTTTTAACCCTGTTGAAAATAATTTATAAATAATTTATAATGCATATGTGTATCCAATTGTTATTGAATTGGATAACTCTCAATTTCACTGATAACTTTCAAATGTGACTTTAGCTCACATCTTTAAAAAAATGAATTATTTATCATGAAATACTGACAGTATGTATTAAATGTTGAAGCAATCTCTTTTGACAACAATTTTTAGACACTGTGTTGAAAATATTATTTCAACACTAACAGTTTTGCTTTATTACTGCAAACATATGAAAAAAAGGACTGTTATCTGTATTATAGTATTTTTAAAAGCTTAATGCAAATAACTAGTATTAAATATAGGATGACATCGATACTATCTGCATATAATGTTGTTTACCCACTATCTCAGTTTCTTTCCAAATGTAATATTTGTCTTGCAAAGTTTTCACATGTAGAGAAGTGAAAACACAGTTCCAGAAATGATTGTATACATAAGACGTTTTTCATAAGTATTTTGAAGCCATGTGCATAGATCATTGTTTAGCAACATAAAAAGCAGTGATATGTATAACTTCCACATTATCATACCATTTATATTTGTACATATTGTATATATTGCTAAGAGTTGTTTCCTTCATGTAATGTAATTTTATTGTCAAAGAAAACCATTTGACCCATTTTTACTCAGACTTTTTCAATCCATTCTCCATGTATCTTTCAACAAGTTTTGAGCCATTAATCATGCATGCATTTTGTCTCTAAGAAGTATTAGAAGTATAATAAATGCTTACACTTGAGAAGCATGCAGTCTAGTTGGAGAGACATGACACTGTTAAGGAACACTGCTTTCACTGCTAAACAAAATGATTTTTATACTCTGTTACTGTCACAAGTGAAACATTAGAACATGAAATAAAAGTACCTATTATTTCTCTGGTATACAGTTTTATAACATTTAGGACGGAAATGCCTTCATCTCTTTCATATGGAAAGAAGAAATTCAGGTGGAGGGATAGAGCCACGCTCATTTTCCTACAAATTAATTGGCTTATCTTCATTGTAATCAGAAAATGTGTATATGTGTATGTTCGTGTGTGTGTGTGTGCTTATATGTAAATTCACACAGATACACATACACAAATGGATTATGTATTGAGTGCTTGGAATGTTCATGTTTAGAGTCTGTTAATCTCTTGCCAATGTCAGGATATAGTTACCCCATGTAAGAAGAATTTTAACTTGAGGTGATTAAGATTTATAACACAAGTCTTATGAGATACATTCTGTTTATAGAAGAGGAAAAATAAAAATTCAGTCAATGGGAAGTGAAAACATTTCCTTAACATTTATTTGTAAGTGTCTTTTCACAGATCACCTTGCACACTGTAATTTCAATAAATTTGTTGCCACTATCCTTCAACAACATCAAAGGGGCAGTCTATTTTGACCAATACAATTATTTTAAAATTAATGCTGTGAAATTATTTGGTAATTATTCTGCTTTATCTTATTGGATGGTAGGGTGGGGCCATTATAATTATTTAGAATTAATCACTTAATATTTGAAATATATACTTAAATCAAGAAAAATGATGATGATATGAATTCTTTATGTAGTCTATTAACACTGTTCCCTCACAATATGTAGGAAAGTCTTTAAAAATCATGTTGCATTCATACCAAGGTGATGTCATTTTGATCTAGGACCACCATTTTAAAGGGTTATAATATTCTGCAATCAAAGTGTAATCTATGCTTCTCAAATCAGCAAATATAATGAGATATTGAAATATATATTTACAGATTTGTTAGAAAACATGCAAATGGTTTATGCTGATGGCAAAACACTTCATTTGAGAGGCGTTTTAGTATGGTGGGGAAAAAAAACCTCATTCATGTTTACTATCCTTTAGCTGCCACTCTCTGTGTTTTTAGTTAAAACTTTTACTCCTGCCCCCAGTTGACAGTACATTTATTCCTATATGTATCAAAATACTAACAAACTACAGAATTTGTTTTTATTTACTATTTTGAATTACTGAACTTACATGGAATCTACTATCAATTAACTACTTATTTCTGTGCTTCACCTTTAAACTGAGGGCAGAGCTAACTCTTATATTACTGTACACCTGATGCCTAATACATAAAAATATGTAATAGATGGTTATGAAAGAAGAAATGTTTTGGGGCCTTGGTTAAAAACATTCCAGTTTTGGTCTTTTCAGAGGATGACTCTAGAATCACTGAGGTGATCCTGGGAACCATGAGCAAATCACTGAGCAAGCAATAATCTTGTGAAATGTCATAAGAACCGTCATTAATTAGAGCTGTTAATTCACATGGCAGCCAGGGATGAGATGAGATCAGGGAGCAGAGCTGGGACTGGACACTCTCAGAAAGCCTTTCTCCTGAGCTGTTGGAGCCAACGTCAAAAAAGTCTTACTCCAGAAGAACAAAGCTGTCAGTGAAAATAATCTTTTGAAACAAAGCCTTTTCTTCTAACTCAGTATAAAAATAATTGATATTTGAAAAGAGATTTTTGTAAATAATGTATTTTTAAGATAAATAAACTTAGTTAAATGATCAACATAGTGTGAGAGGTATATCTGTTATCATTAAAAATATTATTAAAATAATCATTTCTCTTCATTTGAATCCGGAGGGTGAGAATATTTCGGCCTATACCTGTTTAAACCTGTTTTAAAATCTGACCCCAATACTTAATGGTTTCTGAGTAGGGTGAATAATCCATAATGCAGACTAAAGAAGCAATCCATTTCTACTAAGTATCTAAAACACAGGAACTGCACAGAATTGTTTACTTTAAGTACTTAGTTAATTGCTTCATTTATTTCTTCAGTCATGACACAGACAGCATCCTTTAGAGAAAGTGATAACATAGCAGAGTTGCTGTCCAGTGCTTAACAAACATTATGTGTCCAAGAGGATATTTAAGAAAACCGACTGGGAAAATTTGGCCCTGATGACTTTGAAAATTGAGCATAGCGCCTTACCTTGTTGCCTTTACTTGAAGCAATTGAGAGACAAAGTGCCCTTGTTTATAAGTTCTTACCCGTTAGAAGCTCAGACCACCACTAGAGGACACTATCTTTCTGCTATCCAAATCTTGCTGCACAGGAAATTGAGTTAGGAACAGAACACCAAAAAGGGGGGAAAATACTCATTTGTCAAGTACCGAAGAACTAAACCTTCTTGTAAAATTAAAAATACAGATCTGTATGAATAGGTTTTTAAAAAATAGATGCTAATGAAATCATTTAGATGTAAAATGTTCATAATGGAGTAAGAGAATTTTCTCTTGGTCACAATTACAGATAGAATTATCCTAGAGAGATATATACACATACTACTGTATATAAAATCAACATGACATCAAAATATGATACCTAATGAAAATATTATGAGAAAATTGTCCAACAGATTATATTTAAAGTATAAAAAATTTCAAGAAATATTTATGACATGTGGTATTTAATATTTGTGATTTCAGGGTCCACCTGGGAAGGATGGCCTACCAGGACACCCTGGACAACGTGGAGAGACTGTAAGTGACCCCACTCTTTTGATTGAAATTTTCCATCTCTAGTACCTCATCATTTCACAGGAAGTTACTTTATTATTAATAGCTCCTTTATTTGGCTATGGACAATGGAGAAACTAATTCCATTGGAACTTTTATTAAAATATATATATTTGATATATATATCAAATATGATTTAGTGAGACCAAAGAGTAAAATTGTTTGGGTTTCCTCCCGGGAATTACATCTGCATGAGGAGCATAAAATAAACTCTTTAACTGAGAATCCATACTCATATATATTAAATTACATAAATAGACCCAAATTTGTATCCCACCACAAATGAATATACTTGAGGATATGTGGTGTTACTTGATTTGACCATCCTTATTGTCAAGAATGGCGCTTTAGGGATGATGGAGAAGACCCCATTATCTTTTCGACACTTCTACAAGGTTGTCAACATTGACCCTTCTACAGAAGTATTTGTTTAAAGATATATTCCATCCGACCCTATCACATGTCCACGCTCTAAAGGAAACACATTATACTAAGCCATGCATTGAATACATTCTTCTATCCAGAACAAAGGGATGAAATATTTTCTGATGTTGGAACCATAAGTCTATAACTGGGTTGAAACAATGTCAAATGCATCCTCTCGCCTCAAGTAGGAAAATGTAAATGAAAAATGTAACTGAATTTTATTTTAAAATTATGAGGACTATAACATTAAATAAATTGTCTGAACAATTTATGTGAATAACAATGATTTGGGCAAGGGGGAAACTGGCACCTGAAGTATGGTTTAAAAATCCCGGCGGGCTTATTTACTTATTCTGCCACTGTTACCAAACCATGTGTCTGGCTTTTCCAGGGAGATGTTAGTCTAATCAGAAGTTATCATAGCTTAGCACCTTTCCTTGGACTCAATTCTTGGATCTCACCGTTGATTAATTTTATCCAGATTTCTTAAGGAAATCACAACACAGACTAGCTTTGACGGTGTGGTTCAAAGTCATTTTAGGGCATGCAGCCAGCATGAAGACATATTTGGAGTTGCACTATAGTGCACACACAGCAACAAATCTGAAAACAGGATGATTTTTTTGCGTATAGGATAAACAATCTATCAGCAGCAGCTCAATTCCTGTTTTGCTCACCAAGCGACGATGTTTAGGGTAACAACTTCTTCATTTTAGTCAGATTGTAAACTTCAAAGTCTTGGATTTCAAAAGCAGAATCAAATATGATTTAGTGAGACCAAAGAGTAAAATTGTTTGGGTTTCCTCCCGGGAATTACATCTGCATGAGGAGCATAAAATAAACTCTTTAACAGAGAATCCATACTCAGATTTGCAAACCTACTCTCCAAATCTTGCAGTCAATCATTTTTAACTAAGTCATTGCATAGCTTTGTGGGAGTAACTCTGGAATATTTTCAAACTGTCTTTTGGAAAAGGGATACCTAGAGAATAGGCACTGTAAAATCCCTTTTGTCTCCAGTTTAATCAAGACCTTCTGCTTCTACCAGAGGAACTATATTATTATATATAACATTTCAATTTAAACAAAGCATATTAAAACAGCATATTAACTAAGTGATTCTAAGATGGATATTCTCCTCTAGTAGTTTCTCATAGACAAAGTCTAGAATTATTTCTGGAAGACTGTATTCCTGATTTCAAATTCACTTTTAAGAGCAAGAGTGAATCATCCCAGAGTTAGGAACCTTTTTTTCTCACCTTGTTCTGTGCTGACCGGGATTCACAGGATTGCCTTGTACAAGAAAGAGTCAGAATCTAGAGTGGCCATGTTGCTCTATGTGTGTCACCTTATTTTCACGGAGGAATTCTTTTGTTGTATTTGAGATTTGTCCCCAGTGAGAAAGCCTTGAATTGCAGTTTCATTCTGATGTTTTACAATTCAAAGCTTTTTAAAGCCACTGGCAATAATTTGAAATAATTTCTGTTATACTGAAACAACCCAAATTTGTCTCGGGAACACACCTGCCAAATCCTACAGTCATCCTAAAATTAACTTAGTCTCCAACAGATTATCAAAGTAGGAGTTAACATTTTTATTGGGTCTTAGAGCAGACCTGGCGTAGCAAAGTGATCTCCGTTTTCAGGGACTTTGAAAAACATAATTTAACTTGTTATTCTCAAATTAAATGGCAAGTATAGTCTTATTATATGACAATACTGAACAAACACACTCCATTGTGAACTATAAAATTTTCTTGTACATGGTTTATTTGTGTCACATTTATTGGATATTTGCAAATACTCTGAATGTATTAAGGAGCAGACATAAAAACAGGCTGTCCTCCAGCTCCTCCCAAATCAGTCACCTACTCAAATGCGATAGCACCCAAGGTTTCTCTTTCCACATTTTTCACAGAATTTCCTAATTAAGCATTGATTTTTAATCAGTTGATTTTCATTAATTTTTATTACAGTCATTTCTTGTGTGTTGTTCTTGCTCTCGCAGTTACTGAGAAAAAAAAATCTTGTAAGACTTTAAATTTTTTTTTCAAGTTCAGTATTGCATTTATATCTTCATGTCAAACTTAGTGATCAGAAATTGGGAGAAGGGTAATCCAGACAGAGGGAATAGACTTTGAAACTATGTGGAGTATGGCTATTCAGAGAAAGGTTAGAAAATCAGCATGGCTAGAATGTAAAACATATTCCATGATATATTTCCCTTGTATTAATTTGTTTTGGTATTTTTTTAAGATTTTTTTAAAGATTTTATGTATGTATGTATGTATGTATGTATTTATTTTATTTATTTGACAGAAAGAGAGAACAAGCAGGGGAGTGTCAGGTAGAGGGAGAGGGAGAAGCAGGCTTCTGGCTGAGCAGGGAGCCCAATGTGGGACTCGATCCCAAGACCCCGAATCATGACCTGAGCCAAAGGCAGATGCTTAGCTGACTGAGCCACCCAGGAGCCCCTGTTTTGCTATTAAAAGTGGTATCTCAGGACAAACCCTGCTGATCTTAAGAATTAATGGATTTAAAAAAATAAAAGGAATCAATGAAGGGGGGGAAATCGGAGGGGGAGACGAACCATGAGAGACTATGGACTCTGAGAAACAAACTGAGGGTTCTAGAAGGGAGGAGGATGGGGGGATGGGTTAGCCTCGTGATGGGTATTAAAGAGGGCACGTACTGCATGGAGCACTGGGTGTTGTGCGCAGGCAATGAATCATGGAACACTACATCAGGGACTAATGATGTAATGTATGGCGATTAACATAACATAATAAAATTAAAAAATGTAAAAAAATTAAAAAAATTAAAAATAGAAAGAATCTGTTTTCTTTCCCTGAAATGTCAATTAAAGTTATTACAATTACAGGTTCTTTTCCTTTTTTTCTACTTATAAAATTTTGTTATTATAAATAATTTCATCAGTTATCTGGAAGGTTGCGATACAAACCCAGGACTACAGTGTCTGCCCTTTGCTTTTCAATCTTATTATTTCCAGTCTCATGTTGCTGTGAATACTTTTGCAAACGCTATTTGCTTTAATTCAGTTCTGAAGGTTTTTCTCCCCGTATTTTGAAGCTACTTCTCCAACTGTTAAATGGAAGTTAACTTACATGAGAAAGAAATTTGCCAATCATAAAACAGTCATATGGAATGAATAACCCACGAGTCTAGAGAAATATAGACACCAAAATATACGCTCAAAGCTTTGTTTAGTGACTACCTGCTGCTTACATCTCCCAGATTTTATCTTAATGGCTGCATTATTTACAAGGTACATTTGTAACTGTATTTTGGGGGATTTTAAGAAAGAATACTGATAAAATGCTGAAATGATTACTAATCATGCACAGTGTTCTTTTTATAAATGTACTCTACATCCTGTTTTATTTTTGTTTTTATTTTGTTTTGATTCTGTTCTCGTTTTATGTTGGAATGCAGGAAAGGAAAATGCATTCATATCACAGCCCATAGATTTATCTCTGTATATAGAACCAGTGGACTGTTTCAAGAATGTCTAAATCATCATTTATTTTATCCATAAACATTGCTATGTTAAAATTCTCGCTATTGTTCGACCAGGTAGAATGGGCTCAGAATACGTTTTCCCTCCATCTTCATCCCATTATCTTCTTTTCTTTTTTAAGTTTATTGAAAGTAATCATTGGACTATAATGTGAAATAGTGAGGATGGTAAATTTAGAATTTTAAAGAAAACTGGAATATAATAACTCATATTTAAGCATTTAAAAATAAGTATTTTTAGGGGTGCCTGGGTGGCTCAGTCAGTTAAGCATCTGACTTGATTTTGGCTCAGGTCCTGATCTCAGGGTTGTGAGATTGGGCCCTATGTCTGGCTCTATGCTCAGCTCATGCTTGGGCTTCTCTCTCTCTCTCCCTCTTCCTCTGCTCACCCCCCAAAATAAAGAAAGAAAAACAATAAAATAAAATAAATTTTAAAAATAAGTATTTTTAGCCAAAAAGTGACTTTGTTTTAATGTGAGTTATATTACCAAATTTTAATTTATGCTTTTGTCATGAATAGCTTTCACAGATTATGCTTTCTTTCCTTAGGGATTTCAAGGCAAGACTGGCCCCCCTGGGCCAGGGGGTGTCGTTGGACCACAGGTATGTCCTTTTACTTTATTTCTCTAATAAAATTTATTTTCCTGTTTATATTTTCATCTTTTCTATGCTGTATAAAATCTGCCCATTTTATTATGATTCAAAGTGATGTATTTTAGATTTTACATCACATTTAAATAAATGCAACTGACCTAACTCAAATAAACTGCAGCAAACTATTACTTAGCTGAAGAGATTTTTCAGTTGGCTGCATAAATAAATGAGAATAAAACAAATAATGAAAATTAAGTCAGAAAATTCACAATGAAGTTAACGTGAAAGCCTGACCACAGTACTATCTGCGAAAACCACCAAAATGCTTTATTAGAAAAGTTGACCCTCATCTTTTCCTCGAATTTCAAATTACAAAATAACTTCAGATTTCTGAGTATAAATTAGATTTAGATGTATAATATATTAGAAATATAATATAAAGCTTTGAACACAGATTTTTTCCTTAAATTGTAATATTTATAGTATATTGCATGTTTCTTAAGATTTTTGTCTTTATAAAAATGATTTCCATCAATGATAAAATATTAGTTTGTAACCTTTGAATATGTCTAAATAATGACAAAGACAGATAGCTTTTTCAACATAGGTGGCAGAAAGAGTCTCAAAAATGGATGCAGTATACTAAATTATAGAATAATTTGTGAGAATAGAAAATATTTATTCTGGAAAAGTGGCATTGAATGGAAAGAACAAATTTAGTTTAGTCAGCTGGAATTTTACCCCTGCTAATAACAAATCATAGCAAAAGAGCAGGAGCAGTTGAATAAGTGTTTTAATTATTTAATTGCTTTAAATAGTTTCTTCTCAGACTATAATTGGTTCTTAAGACTTTGTAACTCAAATACACCCACAAACACAAACACACAAACGTGCACATCTAAACACACATATAAGCAGAGAAACAAAAAGCTGCATCTTCTTTCGAGGAATATGTGTGACAAAGGCAAAAATGAATTCTTGGAGTGGTTAATCATTTAATTCCAGAGATGAATCCTGAACCAAGGGAAATGCTGTTTACTCTTTTATAAAAGAAAAATGTAGTATGCATGATTTTTTTTTGGCATATTTTTTGTGTGTGTGTGCTGAAGAACGCTTTTTTTTAAGATTTTATGTATTTATTTAGAGGGAGAACGTGCATGCGAGTGAGGGTAGGGGCATAGGGAGAGGGAGAGGGAGAGAGAGAATCTCAAGCAGACTCTGCGCTGAGCATGGAGCCCCATGCGGGGCTAGATCTCATGACCCCGAAATCAGGACATGAGCCAAAATCTAGAGTCGGTTGCTTAACCGACTCAGCCACCCAGGTGCCTCCATGCTGAAAAATTCCTAACGGCTTACCTGTTTTGATTAAAAAAATACTCCCTCAATAATTAGCTACCCTTATTTTTTTCATCTCAAGCAACTTCATGGCAATTTTCTGTGAAAAAATATAACTTAAAGAATGATTCCTATTACATTCAATATCCATGAATAGAAATGGCATTAAAGTCCAACTAGAATGTTATTCAAGGGACTTAACTGAATATTTGAGGACTTTACCCCTTTTGAAAATTCATCTCTGCCTAATGTAGACATCTGGCTTCTGAGATCTTTGTTGTTGTTGTTAAAGTATCAGGTGTTTTACTGAGGATGCGTTTCCATTGAGTTAGTTTTCTTTATTGGTTCTTTTAAGAGAGAAAATCCAATTCCTGATTTCAGTAACCTAATTTTCATGTTCGGACAAAAGAAGTTTAATAGGAAAATAGATTTAATAGGAACAATATTGATTGTGATATTTGATATTCACTCCTTTTTTTGTAGTCATGTGAATCCTTGCTCATTTTTGTCTCAATGGTGATAGAGCCATTAAATTAGATCAATTTTACCTTGTTTACTACTGAAATTCCAGTGATCAGATATTCAAGAAAAATTCCTTTTTGGGGGAATGTTTGTACCTTAATTGGGGACTTTCAGCAACATATAATTAAAAGAATTTAAACCTAGAAATTTACACTGAAATATGAGGCAGCTACGTTCTTTATGCAAGACCAGAGGCTAAGAATCTGTTGCATTTTTAGAGAAATAACAGGGAATGATGATGCATAAGCAACTTCAACAACACATTCCACTGTTTAACAACTTTAGCATCTGGAAACTTTCCCTTTATATGTCTTTAACTTAAATCCTTCATTTTGCTTTATTCTAAGTGGAGATAGAGAGCAACTGGCCACCATTCTCTATTTACACTTGAAAGCTCATTAAACTTTAGCACCACAGAACAGCACCACTCAGGGGACACATAAATGACCCGACATTTTTCACTTTGGCATTTGTAGCAATTTAAGGCAGCGGGCTATTTGTTACAGCCTTTGGCCGGGAGGAACTGCCAGCCCAAACTCGAGGCCTGCAGGATCTCCCTGCTACATTCCCTAGACTTTGTCAAATGCATATAGATTAACTATAGAGAGGTCTCCAGTCTTGGAAATTCCAAGGAGATCTGCTTTGGTTGTTGGGGTTCCAGGGGACCGAGGCTTATTATCAAGCAGTGATTCATTGAGTAGCTACCAATGTGGTACCAAGGCCTCTTTTACTCCTAACCACATTTGACATCTTATATAAAAAGAGGGAATGGGATGAAACTAGTTAAAAACCGCAGTTTTTAACAATACTTTGGCCTCACTCTGAAGCACTTTTGGCATTGAACAAAGAAAATAGCTCTTTGAATTTACCTAAGTCAGGTCTTAACCAAGGATGACACTTATTCTTTTCAGACTCCTCCCAGATATGCTGCTTTTCTGTTTTGTAGGACAGCATGGAAATAAATGAGAATGATAACCTTCTGTGAAAGGGAGTACTACTTCTTTGGGAATTATGTTATCCTTACCAAAAGTAAAAGAGCAATCTAATGAGGTTTTGCTGATCCATTTTAGGGACCAACTGGCGAGACTGGTCCGATAGGTGAACGAGGACATCCTGGCCCTCCGGGACCTCCTGGTGAGCAAGGTCTTCCCGGTGCTGCAGGAAAAGAAGGTGCAAAGGTATGACACGCTCGAGGAAACTTCTTGGCTGAAAGCATCCATTTACTTTTCACTGTAGCTTCTCGTCATTTGTCCATAGAGTCTCTACATGTTAGCACAGTATTTAAATGGATCAGAAAGATACACCGGTAAAATATTCAGCTTATTGTTCTTCAAGGTGTGACTGAATGATAACATAAGACCAGTTAGCTCCATTGACCATAAAGCCATCCATTTATACGCAGTTTTTAAATATAGGTAGCGGTCAGTTCATTTTAATGTATATGGCATTCCACACAATATTCTCATTATTGAATGACATTTAGGTTTTACTTACAGGTTAGAGACAATAACAGCTTTGCGTATAGAAACATGTAGAAATTACTCTCTATGATTGATGTGTATTATGTTCTTTAGGGTGACCCAGGTCCTCAAGGTATCTCAGGGAAGGACGGGCCAGCAGGACTACGTGGTTTCCCAGGTGAAAGAGGTCTTCCTGGAGCTCAGGTATAATCAGCATATAGATAAAGCATGTAAATGAGATTGCTTATCAGAAGCATTTTTCTTAGGAGTTAACTAAATAGAGACTCATAAGTAATTAAGGGGAGATGCATAAGCATAAGCATTGATTATCATAATATATATAGAAATGTATATTTGTGTCTAAAACACTTCTTACCTTTTTCGTTTTATCAGTCATACATCTCCTATTTATATTCAAGTCACATTGATTCATTTTCATTGTTTTTATTCTCATTTCCCAGGGTGCACCTGGACTGAAAGGAGGGGAAGGTCCCCAGGGCCCACCGGGTCCAGTTGTAAGTATGATTATAATAAATAGCCATGCTACCCGTGGTTGCAAATTATAGCTCTTCTTTCATTACTCTCATGCTGTGATCCCACGGTGTGTAGGAGAGAAAATAAACACACGTCAATCAAATCAGTCAATGTCTGGTTTCTACTAATTGCATGCACTAATGAGTGCAGAAACAGAGGAGTTTAGATGACTGGAAATATTTACTCCACCGCTGCTGTCAGGAGGTAAAAGGAGCTAGTTTGCTTCTTAAATACCCACAGAAATAAATCATAATTTTTCTTATTGTGAGTACTTGATGAGACTTGAATTTTGTCAATGCTTTTACAAAACTCTCCTAAGCCGGAAAAGCATTCATGTATGTGTTATATCCAGATTGCTTTATTTAGTTAATGTAACCTTATGAAATAATGGGCAAATGAGCAAATATCAGATTTTTACTTCACCTTTTCCTTTTTTGAGATATAGATCAATCCCTCTGAAAGCAGTTGCATACAGCCTTCATTTGTGCCCACGAGTTTACCTTTGTTCTCACCTGTACTCCGAAAGGTTACCAATAACAGCCAAACTGCCAACTTTAGTGGCCTCATCTTATTCTCCATCTTATTTCACCAAGCCGAAAACCTGAAAGTGGCTTTAAATCCTCTTTCAACTTCCTTATACAAAATGTTGACATCATATTAGTCCCCCCAAAATGTTTCTTTAATTTGTCCCCCTTTCTTGATCACCACTGCTCCCACCTTTGTTCAGACTCTCCTGTCTCTCCTTGCTCAGTAGTGTCTTAACTCATGTCCCTGACTCCATTTACTTAGCCTCTTCAGTTTTGCCCACTGGTTTGAGAATTACAGGTGTACATCTTTAACTATGCCCTCCCTCTACTTTTCTGCAGCTCATGGTCCCACGCTGCCTTCAGAAACACACTCCTTATAATGACCAATGAGTCATCTTCACAGCTTGGTCCCATTCACCATAGCCTGTTTTATTTGCCTTGTTGACTCCCTCTAGTTCTACCCAATTTCATGCACTGAACTTCTTGCTTCTCAAACTGCCACGATCTTCTATACTTTGCAGAGAGAATACAATTTACTTTTCCCCTTTTCCAGGAAACCCCGTTTTCCCTTTCTCTACTTGACAAAAATTCTACTCACCCAAAAAGATGAGGCTGAAATGTTAAATCTCTATAAAGTCATCTCTGGACAGTTTGCCTCCATTTCATTTATTGGTGAAATTTTTTCACCTTTAGTGCTCTTTGTTACGGTTTGTATTTTAGAAATTACATTGGAATATAATCGGTTGTCTCTCTCAGTAGACTGTGAGTTTCTGTGTTATTTTAGTACATCAAGGCGCAGTGCTGACACACAGTAATCCTTCCAAATCTACCTATTTGAATTATCAGAAAGCCTGATATTGGAATTAAGTGTATATAGCATAACTAATACTGAGAACATGGCATTATAACCTTTGGCAGATTGATTAACATATTTAATCTGCAGATCACATAAATGTCATGTTATAATGATTAAGGTAGGTATGGACACACGGTAAAGATTTTTTAAAAGGAAAAATAAGCATTTCAGTAATATATTTGACCTTCTATATGCATAAAATTATGTAGAACATTTAATAATATCCTCATAAGTTAGTGCTGGTAGCACTAGCAGAAACAACAGCTGAATACAACAGAAGTTTTTATTTGAGCATAGAATCTTCAAATTATTCAGCACAATGCAATTCATTTAATCGGATCTTCAGGATCTAAAGTGATTTTATTTTAGGAATATGTATATATATTTTAAGATCAAATTATTATATCTGTGAAACCTGAGTCATGACGATAAGGATTACATTGAAGTTATTCTTTAGGGCCCAATCAAATAATGCTATCCCAGGTGTTTGGAATAGTTAATATCTGTGTATTTGTAGGGTGCATAGTATATACAGGAGATATACTTTAACAGAATGGTAATCAACAATTATCTGACCAAATGTAGAATTGCATTTTACGTATGATATGAAAATCTAATATTTATTTAGTTGGCTTCAACACGATTTATTTGGCAATTGGTGTTTACCTCCCCATACACAATTAAGTTCCATGGAATATATCCCTTTAAGTGACTTTAAGATAAACCATTTCAAAAAGAAACACACCAAACACTAAGCAGCACTATTAGACAGTCAATGATTAAATGCCTAATGGCATACAAACCATAAATATGAATTCTGCAAGGGCGGGAGGAAAAGAAGAGAAAGCGGAAAAAAATCCTTGCAGGAGGTGGCTTCACAGAGGGCAGAAGATTTCAAGATGATTTAAGAGCAAGAAAAAAGGGGCGCCTGGGTGGCTCAGTTGGTTAAGCGACTGCCTTCGGCTCAGGTCATGATCCTGGAGTTCCGGGATCGAGTCCCGCATCGGGCTCCCTGCTCAGCAGGGGGTCTGCTTCTCCTTCTGACCCTCCTCCCTCTCGTGCTCTCTGTCTCTCATTCTCTCTCTCTCAAGTAGATAAAATCTTAAAAAAAAAAAAAGAGCAAGAAAAAAAATAAGTATTAGAGAATATCTGATTTTACCAAAGTGGAGTACATTGGGAAAAGGACTAAAATTTGATAAATTCTCGCTAGGATCCAGGCACTCTGCTATGTATTAACATAATTTAAAGCTAAAGCAGATATATGAATGGCATATGATTATTGAAGTTCTAAAATGGTAAGTTGAAGTAATTTGAAGATTTGAAGTTTTGGGAGCAAGTGGAGAAAAAAAATGAAATACAGTCTTTTGGAGTAAAAATTAATTTTAGGGAAAATGTCATTATTAGTGTGTAATATATAACAGAAATGGGAGAGACTCGATGAGCATAAAAGCTCAGTGATCAATGTCATGATATGAGTGAGCCAGTGATAAGGCCAGTAGGAAGTCAAAGAACAGTGCAGATGTAACAAACACGAGGAAGGCAGGATAGGAGGATTTATTACTAAGATTGGATGTGGGCAGTGAGGAAAGATGAAAGCTGAGTGATGACCTCAAGCTTGTGTCCTTGTGAGAATGACAGTTTGGTGACGCCTTCCATGCCTGGAGCAATTTTACCTGGTCAGGATCAACAACAACAAAGACAAAACACTCTCACATGGAAACCCAAAACCTCTCAGCAGTCACAAGAGATTTTAAAAGGCTTTCCTACTTTGCTAATAGAAATGCTCCACAGAGGCTTTTGAATTCCACAGAGGTTTGTGAGTTCATTTATTTTGAACTAACACCCTTTCTTATAATAAATTCACATATCCAATTCTGTATGCATCAACCAATTGAATCTCCTCAAAGCTGATGCAAAAGAAACAACTAAAGACATCATTCATATGTGTTAGTTCCTTGTGCTATTGCTTTAATTGCTATAAATTATAGTAAAGAGGTATATGGTGATGACTTATACTTTGTATCAAGTTTTTTATCTTTTTTTTTAAGGGGGGGTAGAGGGTAAAGGAGAGAGAAAGAATCTTAAGCAGGCTCCACATCCAGTGTGGAGCCCCCCACGGGGCTCTATCTCACAACCCTGAGATCATGACCTGATCCAAAATCAAGAGTCAGATGCTTAACTGACTGAGCCACTCAGGCACCCCTGGTAACAAGTTTTAAACAAACCTTGGTTTACTCCATCTAAAGCAATTATGTACATGTGAAATTTGATTGGAAAAAGTTTTATTCCAAATGAAAAGATTAAAAGAAAAACTGTTGATTTTCTAGATGTAAACCATAACTTACTCAGAAAATTTGTTCATGTTAATTTTTATCTTTTGAGCTTCAAGACTTTGTATGGTGTTACCTTGCAATTGATAGTAAACACAAGGAGTGGTGACTTTTTTGGCAAGAAAGATAAGCTCTATTTTGCAGTGTTGATCAAAGAGTGATGTCAAAATATCAGAGGCATATATCTGGTCACTTGGTGAGAGACAATGAAATTCTAAGTCATAAGGGATAAAGGTATACAAAAATATCCTGTAAACTTCTTGATTCTATAGTAGATGGGTCTGAGTTTATATCCATCTATATTAACTTTCCCTTTGAGATACTGACCAAGTCATGGTAAGTGCAGGACTGAAATTCTTAAGAACAGAGAGGGATGAAGGTTTTGGTTATTCATATTAAAGCAAAAATATTTAAGTGATGGATTCTCTGCAGAAAGAATGTGAATAAAGAATGTGAAAGGTAAAGGAAATAGAAAAGGGAGATGAAGTAATGTTAGAAGTGTTTATTCTTTCAACTCTTAATGCTAGGAACTTTATAATCTTTATTTGATTTGATTCTTGGCTGCCTGACCCAGTAGAGATTATCATTCCATTTTTTTTCTTTTTTTTAATTTTTTTTAAATTTTTTATTGTTATGTTAATCCCCATACATTACATCATTAGTTTTAGATGTAGTGTTCCATGATTCATTGTTTGTGCATAACACCCAGTGCTCCATGCAGAACGTGCCCTCCTCAATACCCATCACCAGGCTAACCCATCCTCCCATCCCCCTCCCCTCTAGAACCCTCAGTTTGTTTTTCAGAGTCCATCGTCTCTCATGGTTTGTCTACCCCTCCGATTTCCCCCCCTTCATTCTTCCCCTCCTGCTATCTTCTTTTTTTTTTTCTTAACATATATTGCATTATTTGTTTCAGAGGTACAGATCTGAGATTCAACAGCCTTGCACAATTCACAGTGCTTACCAGAGCACATACCCTCCCCAGTGTCTATCACCCAGTCACCCCATCCCTCCCACCCATCCCCACTCCAGCAACCCTCAGTTTGTTTCCTGAGATTAAGAATTCCTCATATCAGTGAGGTCATATGATACATGTCTTTCTCTGATTGACTTATTTCGCTCAGCATAATACCCTCCAGTTCCATCCATGTCGTTGCAAATGGCAAGATCTCATTCCTTTTGATGGCTTCATAATATTTCATTGTATATATATACCACATCTTCTTTTTTTTTTTAATTTTTTTATTGTTGTTAATCCCTATACATTACATCATTAGTTTTAGATATAGTGTTCCATGATTCATTGTTTGTATACCACATCTTCTGTATCCATTCATCTGTCGATGGACATCTTGGCTCTTTCCACAGTTTGGCTATTGTGGACATTGCTGCTATAAACATCGGGGTGCACATACCCTTTCGGATCCCTACTTTTATATCTTTGGGGTAAATACCCAGTAGTGCAACTGCTGGATCATATGGTAGCTCTATTTTCAACTTTTTCAGGAACCTCCATACTGTTTTCCAGAGTGGCTGCACCAGCTTGCATTCCCACCAACAGTGTAGGAGGGTTCCCCTTTCTCTGCATCCCCGCCAACATCTGTCATTTCCTGACTTGTTAATTTTAGCCATTCTGACTAGTGTGAGGTTCCATTTTTAAAGGCAAAGGATCTGGGGCTTAGAGAAAGTAAACAACTGACCCGAGTTCATAGTCCTTTGGAGACAAAAAGTCATGATAACACATTACACAAACTCATTTCCAAATATGTATACCTCTCACTCTGCAAAATCTGCTTAATTGTTCTTCCTCTCCCTCTCTCTCCCTACCTGTCCCTCTCTCAATCTCTCTACTTCTTTACCCCCCTCTCTCTCAGTTGCATTTTCCCAAGTCCTCTTAATCCTTCTCTAGTGCTGTGAACAATATTTTTTCAAAAGGAAGAGAGTTATAGGAGTTAATATCACAGCTAACTGGCTTTAGTATTCCTATATGTGGTTCTTATAACCGTAGCTTAATTTAAATGAATGAAAGTTCAAACTGCTTAAACAGATGTACAGGTTGAATCCTTAATGACTATAGATGTTTTTCAGTACACTGTTGAATCTTCAGCTTCTTAATCCTAGAATGCAATTTTCAAGGAGCCTAGGTGTGCTGTGTGTTTCTGGATTACTAGAGAAATAAATTCCCTCATTGCACAGGATATTGATGAACTAAAACTAAAAGCCCTAAGTAGGGCTTTTATCAATTAACAGTTCTTGCTTACAGTGAGATTTTTAAAGTTTGTTCATGTCACAATTATGTACCTTATACACTATTTTTTACATATTCTGATCCATACAAAGCAAAATATAATATTTCATAGTCATCCATCCATCCTTGTGCCCATCTGTTTATTTATAAATATTTTTGACATCCATTCTCTTTATTCATAATCCATGTAGTCAGAAATGTACTTCGGGCTAGCTCTGTCCCATTGCTATGACATCCTACAGAAGTGGGCTTACTGAAGCTCTGCTAGGTCCAGCTGAGATGTCATTGGCTTATGTTTGGAGGAACTATGATATGTGGTGTTATACCAACCAAAAAGGATCTATTTGAGGATATGGGAGATTGCTTGATGCGCAGCCCTTGCTATGAATATCCTTAGAAGAAATCTCTTACTAATCATAGCTGTAGAAATCTTTGTAATTTCTTGAGCAGCTAGCTAGCTTTTTTTTTTTTTTTTTACTTTTAACTGTTATGAATTGTGAAACCAAATTCTCTTTTGACTTTGACTTACAAAAATCACGGATTTAAAATTGAGATCCAATAAAAAATAACTGTTTTGCTTTATGACTGTTTTTGTAACTTTCTGAATTCAATTCTATCAAAAATACATGTGATATACTTTAATATTATCTATTATATCTTATTATAATTATTTTTAAAAGTGCTGGACAGGACCCATTAAATTGATTTCACAACCCATGAGTAGATCATGGCCTGAAGTTGGGAAAAACCTTGGTCTATTGTATACATTTTTAGATTACTAATATTATTGCTTCTATCTTTTGCCAATAAAAAGTTACTTGCTTATCTATTTTTCTTGTCTAATCCTTTTTTTGTCTATTTTTTATTTATATTATCTTATATTTTTATGTCTTCCCTGTAAGCTGCTAAAATCTTTTCTTACAGAAAAACTGTAATTAAATAAATATCTGAATATACCAGTCTATTAAGCTCAAGTTAAATAGATTCATTAAACAGATATTTCCTAAAAAGAACTTATGGTATACTGAAGAAGACAGATATGAAATAGATAAAGTAACATAATAAATAATAAGTTATATATTAAATTACAGCACAAAGAAGATGAGATGGGAACAATGATTTTTTTAATGTTCTAATTATAGCTATAAATAAAAATCAGTTTTATCAATGAAAGCAAGTTTTCTAAAGGTTGTGCTACTTGAAGTGATTGTGTATTAAGAAACCGTTTTTCGTGCTCCCACTGAAGACAAACAAAATGATCCCAACAGGGTGCTGTGTCTTTGGGCTTTTAAAGTTTGGCAAAAACCAAGTGCTCACTGTATGCATGATGTTGTACACAAGAGCTGGTAATAGATGCCAATCAAGGCACAGGCATGTTTTCTGATCTCAGGGGGTTTACTCACTAAGTGGATATCTCGATGCACACACGCAAAGCAGAAAGCAACAAAGGACTGAAAAGAAGAAAGGAAGGCAGTGAAGCATTTTTCTCACATGTTGAACATAAACTTGAGTAAACGTTTTGTATTTATGTAAACACACACTATATATATACATATTATGCAAGCAAATTCTCAGATTGTACCTACCACCTACGTTTGCACCAAACAAAATCAAGGAAAATGCATTCCCTAAATATCTCTTCTCTGTATATTTTTTCTGGCATGGAACCATCCTCTTGCCAATAGTTCTTTCTCTAAAAATAAGGAGATTAAAATAAAATGGTACATTTAGGAAAAACACCTTCTTTTCCTTACAACCTCTTTTCTTACAACCACATTTTTTCCCCTGAGAGTGGTAGGAGTTGATATGGAGAAAATGTATGAGAGGGGGCCAGACATCTAGCTTCTAAAAGGTAAATGTCCAAGGTTTCAAAATTGTGCCATACATACTTTACGCCTTTCCTATGACTTCTATTTCATGACTATGTCCTAATCATTCTGACTCTTTTTTCCTCTTTATGTGCTATTATTTTTTCTTGTCATTTTTTTCTTAGGAGTTTATAGGTCTCTCCTATCATAATTCCTATTTTTTTCTAATTTTGTTTTTATGCCCTATTCCAGAGAACCTTCTTTTCACTGGCTTTTACCTAGTCCTTGATCCAAGAAATAGATAAATTCTAAGCAGGATTAAATCTCCTGATTAATTCATCATATACTATATTTTTTAAGATAGAGCACATTTTCTCTGTTGGAATCCAGGTAACCTATTATGACATCCAACCAGGAATGAGCAAAGTATAGAGATGGTGGGGATCAATGACCAAAGATTAAGATATTACAGGTTTTGGACTTGATCATTCAGTATTTATGCTTTAAATTCTGGTAATGCTTGTTATTTTCCTGACTTTTCAGCTTGTATGATCTAAAATACATGTAATCTGGGGAGTGTGAATTTCCTCGGTTTTGTCCTGAAGGTCAAGTTGTCTTTAAAAGAAAGGGCAGATTTTTTTTCCTCCTACTTGAATAGCTCTTGTTTGTAAAAATTTGTGTTTATGCTTCTAAATACAAAAAGGGTGGAAAAAATCTCCACCCTTCTTTTAACAGTGTGACTTCAGATCTACCATATAAGCTGGATCTTAGTTTTCTCTTCTATAAAACTCTCTAGTGGGCTGCTTTTAACTGAATGTTGATGAGATGATTTCTCTGTTTACCACTTTCATTTACTTTACAAATGCTCCTCAGAATATGAAACACCCAGTGAAAATAACAGGAAATACTCATCTGGGTGCTCTCCTGTGTGTGAAGGGTTAAAGAAATAATCACACCATTCTCTTTGCTCCAAGAACATAAACTGATACTATTCCTTCTTGTATTTTCACTGTAAAGTTTAGAGGAAGGGGCTAGAAGAGGATTAAGTTAACAATAGTTACTTAACTATAGAGAGAAATGCAAATTTCTCCCTTTTAAAAGCAGCTATGTGTCCACCTTTCAGTTAAAAACACGTGACCTGTAGTGGTTAATATTTAGTATTAAAATAGCAGAATAAATAAATAAATAAAGCAATATTTTACGACATCATGGTCATTGTAATTCGTTCAAGTCAGCATGTACTATTGTCTCTGCTTTTGCACAGCAAAGAAAAAAAATAAAAAGACAACCTACTGAATGCCTTTGGAAAATGTTTAACTTGCCATGTCCCCATTGCTATTTAAATCACGGGGTGGGAAAATGGTATTTCTATAGTTTTTAGCATTTTTTTCTGTGAGTTCTTTCCAGTTAGGCACTTCTGATGTGTAAAATATTCGTCATTGGTGTAAAAGATGAGTATACCGACAGTTTAAATTAGGATTAAAGATATCATTTTGTGGAAAACTCTCTACCCTTCTTTTAACAGTATAACCTTAGATACACCATGTAAACTTCTGGATCTTAGTTTTCTCTTCTATAAAATTTTACTTCTACACTCATTTGAAATTGCATATCTATTTTTGAAATATGTAGATGTCCATGTCATGTCCAACAGATCTCTAAGATCTGTTACATTCATACTTTTAAGACAGACATTGCTCAAAGACCTAAAGACCTTTAGAGCTATCACCACATTAAACATCAAACATCACAAAACCTGGGGACAGACTATTTCTGTCCCCATTTTATTGGTGAGAAATGTGAGCCTTTGAGTGGTTAGTCAGTTTGCTCAAGATGGGAATGTTAGTGGTTCCAGTGCCGGAAAGGGAAAGATCACACATACTCACATACTATGGACATGTTTATTTACTTAGGGTCTACTATGTTCGAGTAACTACTCAAAGTTCTGGAAGTCAATGAAAAAAATAAGCAAAAATCCTACCTTTGTGGAGCTGATCATTATCCATTTAATCTATGTGTAAATGCAAATGTATTTGTTTTAAATGTAAATGTTTATTTATCTGACCATCATAAAGCCCTCTGCTCTTTACTATAGCCAGTTATAGAGCTATGCAATACTTTCTATCACTATAAATGTCTACCCTTTATGGAAAAAAAAAAATGCATGTGCACCATGAGACTCTCAAGGGCTGCTACCTACCATAATATATTTTGTATTCCCAGTCAGTGTCACAAGAAAGTAGATTCTAACTATATTTTTTGTAGAATGTGCAAATGGGTTCTTTTTTTAATACGGGGTTTAAATTTTTATTTTTTTTAATGAGATTTCTCTAGTGGTTCAGTTGGGAACTAAAGGACTCATAAGGCTTATTCTTTTAAAAGTTGGCTTGGGAATATTTTTAAAAGATTTTGCATGTTTGTAAGATCATTTGCTTAATAGGTATGTATCATCAGAGATTTTCACTTTTCATTTATAGAAGTATAAAACAAAATCATTGCAGAGCATGCTGTTATTAAAAATCTAGACTTATAGAATGTTTGAAATAACTAATGGAAAAAGAAATCACAGTTATACTTTAGGGCACAAATATACATCCAAAATGTCTCTTCTTATTGTTTTCATCCACTGTTTTAAAGTTAATGAGCTGTGACAAGATCATGAGCAATATTTTAACTGCAGGAAAGTAATATGTTTTTATTGTTAATTTTAATGCACGTTCCACAAGTAAGATGGCAATCTGAAATTTAATTTTATGAATGCTCCAAGGGAGTAATTAAAATAGTTAAGCTTTGCCATAAAAAATAGCATATAATATCTACAAACTTTAAACATTGTCATTGATTCAAATCAGCATTCTTTCTCTACTTGATATACATGAACATTTTATTTGATTAATTTTAAATATTAAACATACTTTGCTAGAAAATTAATAAGCATTCTTTTCTTAAGCAAAGGCCATTAGTTATTTTCATATAACATGTCAGGCATAATGTATCCAGCTAAGGAAATATATATTTCTCTTAATTTTTATACCACATTTTCTAGGGAAATATATTCAAATAATGCTCTTTCTCCTGCAAATTTGGGAAATTTCTATTGACTACACATGAATACATTTAGATCCTAAATTTTTTAACGTATCTATCATGTTCAGACATTTTGTAGAAAGACCAGTGCATATCTCTAATTCTATTATCATGTTATTGTATTTATTAATATTATTTATAATTATTTGATGCATATAGTAAATATTCTATGCTTTGGAAGTATCAATGAAGAAATCATGGAGATATTTACAGGACAAAATTCAGGCCAAATGCTACATTAATTTCTTCAGAAAATAGTGGTAGAAAACCTAGCATACTATGGTAAGTTGTATAAGGAATATTTAGAAGGATGTTTCATGCTTTAAATTCTTAGAATAATATAACTTTTAGAAAAGATGGTTGTTATCTTGGGCCTAAAGAATGGCTAAAAGTTTAATAGTACAGGAAAAGACCAAAGACCTCCCAAGGTAGAATATAAGACTGACCAACCACTGAGAGATAACAGCAGGTATATTGTATTAGAGGAACAATGAGAGATGTGTTGTATTAGGAGAAAATAACTTGCACATTACATACTAAAATAAAAAGTAAAAAAAATTCCGAGTTTGTATATATGAGTATTTTGGGGAGAAGATCAAGGATAAATATATTCTCAAAAAGAAGCATTAACCCAAACAGTTTCGAGTTCTGTACATAAGAAAGAAGAGTTACAGGAAACAAACCGAGGGTTGCTGGAGTGGTGGGGGGTGGGAGGGATGGGGTGGCTGGGTAATGGACATTGGGGAGGGTATGTGCTATGGTGAACACTGTGAATTGTGTAAGACTGATGAATCACAGACCTCTGAAACAAATAATACATTATATGTTAAAAAAAAAAAAAGAAGATAGTAGGAAGGGAAAAATGAAGGGTGGGAAATCGGAGGGGGAGACGAACCATGAGAGACTATGGACTCTGAGAAACAAACTGAGGGTTTGTTTCTCAGAGTCCATAGAGGGGAGGGGGGTGGGGGGATGGGTTAGCCTGGTGATGGGTAGTAAGGAGGGCACGTATTGAATGGAGCACTGGGTGTTATATGCAAACAATGAATCATGGAACACTACATCAAAAACTAATGATGTAATGTATGATGACTAATGTAACATAATAAATAAAATTAAAAAAAAGAAAATTTAAGAATCTTGCTTCAAATAAAAAAAGAAAGAAGAGTTAGCTTCTAAAACCACAGGTGGAACATAATGAAAAAGCCCCACACATGTGTTAAATAGTTCTCAAAACTGAAAACAATTCTTTGTTGTTGAAAATTAAAAATAAACTTGTAAGAAACAGTGACAAAAAGCAAAGATTCTAATGAACTGTTTAACGAAGTTTAAATGAACGATATCAATAACAGAGAATGACTCTTTGGACAAAGGACATAACTATTGCCATAAATTCTTTTACGTTTTCTTATTTTAGAGGGTATTCAACAAATATGAGCTCATTCTGGGAGAAGTAGTCTTAAATGGCTGTGTTTCTCCCACTTATTAAAATTTAGCACAATATGTATGAATTATAGTGGTACAAACAATCAGGGATTCTTTTTTTTCTCACCTTTTATTTATGAAATACTCAGTACTTAGAAAAAAATCTTTGTATGGATCATGGCACATCAAGTCCTTATGGCCTTTATCTGAAAAATAGGCAAACTGTATTGGAATTAAATTATATTGCATGTGCAGAGTACTTAGCACAATAATTGTTTAATAGGCTTGATAATGGGAAAATAATAAGTTTTTTTAATATACATTTCAGCTTCCTAGTGAATCTCCCCTTTTATCATTCCAGTCTCATAGCTGTTGACCTCAACACAGTCTAATGTGACATCTTCCTCATGTAGTCTTCCAACAGTTGGGGTTTAAATGTAACACAGAATTAAAGAGAAAAATTTCCATGGTCTGACAAATCAAAATTGCATCTCTTTTGTATAGTCAATTACAAATAAAATATCTCAGCACTTAAATTGGATGCTTTAGTTTAGATTTGATAACACTAATGGGTAGTAATCCTTTCCTGAGATTTCACAAGTAAAATGTTAAAATAGAAATGTAATGCAATCATGTACGCACCAGTTTTTCAGATAAGTAGAGATTTATCTTTAGGGATGTCACATTGTATACGGTCTTCTGTTGATATTTTTCTATTACAAAAAAAAAAAGAGTGCTTTCTTTATTGAAGTTTTTCTTCCTCTCTTTGTAATTCAGGAAACACATTTGCGTTTCTCTCAATTTCAGGGTCCTTGTTCTTATTCCTCTTGTTCTCCTCCTCCTCTCCTTTTGTCTCTCTGCTCCTCCTTCCTTTTCCCTACCTCTCTCTCCCCCCTCGTCCTTGCCCTCAATCTCAACCTCCAGGCTTCCCTTCTGACCTCCCTCTCTCTAATAAATAGAGACAAATCTTTACATTCCTTTCACTTTTAGGGCAGTACCTCTTGAATGCAAAAACACATAGAGGACTCTACTCTTAGTTTTCTCTTCTGCACTGTCTTCCAAAATCATTCATCCAAAGTCTTTACCTTGTTAACACTTACACCACTTGTGGTTGACTTTTTTTCCATAAAAATATTTGATTAGGTTTCAAAAAACATTTTGACAGAGAGTAGATGTTTATTATCTAAAAAAATACTAACTGCAATTTTCCTTTGTTCTTTAGTATTTGAAATATGTAATTGGTAAAAATTTAATTTTTACACAGTTCTTGGTTAATTATTATGCAACATGAGGAACAATTCCTAGGTTTGTTTTTAAATATGTACTTATTATAGTGCAAAAATGCCACTTCTGTTTATATTAAGTTTAAATTTCATGATTTCTTTAGCCATATTTTTAGTAAAGTTTCTCCAAATTCTATATCCTAAGTTTAAGATACCCTAAAATTTTAAAAAGTGTAACAGTGGTTGCAAAACAAAACAAAGAGGGCACGTTCTGCATGGAGCACTGGGTGTTATACACAAACAATGAATCATGGAACACTACATCTAAAACAGGTGATGTAGTGTATGGTGATTAACATAACAAGAAAAAAAAAATTTAAAATGAAATAGAAAATCACTTTTTCTAGTGTCACTCTTAAATTATTACCAATGGTCTGGAATCTGTACTCTCTTAATTCATTTTAATTGTGTTAGCATTCAGATACCTAGATAAATAAACAACTATTCTATGTACCTTGTGAATTTAGCCAGAAAAATAATATCAGGAAATTGAGTAGTAAATATTTTTGTAATCTTTTGTAATCAATGAATATTTCAAGAAAATTAAATTTAAAGATATTCTGATTAAATAGCCCCTGAGAGTCATTGATGTCTCCATTTGAGAGAAACGGTGGGTGGCTTTGTAGAGAAAGCACTTGGAGGAGCCCAAGATCAGAGTTTCTTTGGACTAGCTACATGATTATGATGAGCTATAGGTTTCTCACCTTTACAACTGATGGGCTACAACTGCACTATCAACTCTATGGAATGTTTGTGGTAATAAAATGACAAAATGAATGTAAAATGGATTTGTATATTGTCAAGCACTATGTCAATACAAATTGTTGTCATTATTATCACTGTTCTTGTGTTTATACGTAATTGGTTCTCTACCTCATAAAATATAAATTAGAACAAAGTCACTAATTCATATTTGAATAATAAAAAAATTTCCAATTATATGGGAAGTATACTTTTAGAAAATAAGTGTTAAGGTATTGTATTTTCCAGCTTTTATAAGTCATTTCTTCTATGAGTTTTGAAGATGTTATCTAAATAAGGAGGACTATTAATAATCCTATTTTCTAATATTTCAGATTTAGTTCAATCATGAAAGAAAATGATAAATTGTAACTTAACCACCCATCTAGGAATCTAATTCAAAGACAACGTTCTTGTTATTTTTTTATTAAATAAAATTGGAAATAGTAAATAGGTTATACTTGAGCTTTATGTGACTTAGTAAATGTGTTTTCATTTCTTTTATTCTTTCTTTAAATAATGATTTCTCAAATTGTTGATAGATGGAATTAATATGAAGGCAGTATCCACACTGTTATTTTTTTTTAATTTTACATATTAGGTATTTTTTATAGCAAATTAGTTGAAAATATATGGCATCTTCTTTGAAACTCAGTCGGACATATCTAATCATATGAATTATATTGCCAATGTTTGTAATAAAACCCAATGATCCCTGTCAGACTCCAAGATAAATTTAAGGACTTATTTTCTGGGAAAAAGTCCAAACTCTGGGATAATGATTATCAAACTTTATTTTGTAAAAAAAAATTATATTCGTAGTCTAAAGCAGCGACGATTTCTGAACTCATTTTTAGGACTTGGAAATTGTGATTCAGCAAGTTTGAGGTGAAGCCCAGAAATCTCTTTGAGAAATACTAGTCTAGAAAATTTTTCTGCTAATCCATAATAATACAGAGAGAAAATCATATAAGTTATTTATTGGATTCATGTTTTATAAAGCATTATGAACAGTTGTGAAAACTTAAAGAATGATATCTGTAAAATATTGAAGATCTACAAATTAAAATTTTTCATCTTATCAATATTTTCCTAACTTCAATATCTGTGCTTAATATTGGGTCTAGAAATTAATCATTCAAATAATGAGTACAACCGTTCCTATTTGAGATCTCCCGTTTGTCTGAAAGTGACTTTTACATTATTTACTATACTGTAAGATTCCACTATGAAATAAATGATTCTTAAGCCAGTATCACTTTTTCCCATCGCTAATGACAAAACGCTTTTTTCCCCATGTATTAGGGCTCACCAGGAGAACGTGGATCAGCAGGTACAGCTGGCCCAATTGGTTTGCCAGGGCGTCCAGGCCCCCAGGGTCCTCCTGGTCCAGCTGGAGAGAAAGGTGCTCCTGTAAGTAATTTCAAGGAGAAAATATATCATACTGCCATTCTGCACAAGTTATTACTTTTTATTCAAGGATATTAGTTCTTCATACTCCACTGCCTTCTCTCTGCATATGTGGCTGGCATAGAAACACATTTCTTTTTATATTTATAATAGAGAAAATTTCAAATTCAATTAAATGAGATGACATTTTCCCACACTTTATGAAACTCTAAGACCTGTGAGGGAGTTGGATATTATTAATGTAAAAGGCTTCTGATTTTCCTCCTTTTAAAAAATAAAATTGGAGTTTTGATTAAAACTATACTTTGCTGCTTTATATTCGAAAAGTGTGCACTTTTCACTCCTCTTGTATTACAACTTCATATCCAGTATTTCCAAAGTCTGTAAATGAAACCCACAGAAAGTGGCTGCCCATCTCATGTAATTTGAGTTTTGATCTACAGTGAATGAGATGGGAAATATCTAACCAATTATTTTATCTTATATTTATTGGATTTAATAACTTTATTTTTAAATGATTGTGGGCTATATTCTATTCATTAGGCTTATGTTTCTTTGTCAAGATTTCTTCTCGGTTTCTGTTTCTGCTTTTTATTTAATCATATTAATTTTCTTAAAAAATTCTCATTCTCCAAGATTAAAACACAAACTCATTCAATAAAGGTGGATAAAATGGTTGACCATAATACATAAAAATAGGAATTCAGTACTTTTGTATATATTTAAGTCTTAATATATATAACCTAGTTTAAAACTAACTGATTTATTACTAAGACTTTAGTTTTAGCAAGTTGCTTTCATTGTCCATGCATTTTTCTCTCACTACTATTTGTGATATTGTTTCCAAATTAAAATGCTTGTTCTCTGTGATCTACTACCTTTCAGAAATATTATAATGGGGTCATACCAACTGTAGATAGATTTTTTGGTGACAAAAAAGCACTTTTATTTGCTGAGAAAATTTTTAAAGCAACATATTTCCAACTTAGTAAATATGTTGAAAATGCAGACGTTGTTTTCTGAGATGTTAACAAGTATGAAAAAATCATTCTTTGCCCCCCCCCTTACAAACTGTGTAACTTCCTACAAACTTTTATAGTATGTTGTGCATGAGAAAGGGATAGAAAAGACAGACTTAGGCCTTCTCCTAGAAGTTCACTCAAAAATCCAAGGTACCCATATCTTGGCACAACACAGTGAAGAATGCATACAGAATAAAAAGATATACATTTCTTCTTATACAAATTGAAAATACACTAATTAGAGAAGTCAAGGATTTTATGAAGATAATATATTAAAATGCTGGGTTTTAAAGTGGTTAAATACCTTGGTTTTATGAAGAAAAAAAGGAAAATATTGAAGCAAAGATAAAAATATGGAAAGGTTCTGAAAGTGATAATAAGAGATTAGTTTTGTAAAATAGAGGAGACATTATTAACAGAAGGCCTTCCTTGTAAAAGCTGAGATCTGGGCTTGGGTTTCATTGGTGATTGATGATACAATGACTAAGAAGGGGAAAAAGATGCTCTGCCCTTTTGTCCTCTCTCAATTATTCCCACTACCAACAAAAATTCCAAGATGTTCATTCTATTTTCCTTTTGTTCAACAAATAGTTATTGAGAACAACTCAGTGCAGTGCACTGTATTAGTTCGTATTTTTGAAGAAGGTGTCTATTTAGGGATAGTAGCATAAAATGGTTATACAAGTGTTAGGGGAAAGTACCCATAGACCTCCATGCAGAGGTTTAGCAAAAACTGATGAAAATGTTGGCTAATATGTTAAGTGCGGTCGTTTACTTCTTCCTAAATCCAAATATAAATTTGGGATCTTAACTCCTCTGAGCAACTTGTGTTATAAAAATGTTATATAATTATTAGTAGACTAAGGCTTGCATAAAAAAAAAAAAAAGATAAGATGGGGGGGTCTGTGGAAGGCAAGTCCCTGGCTAACTTAACCACCAATCTACCTCCTTGGAAGGAAGAAAATGGAAAACAAGCGCCAGGAATATCCACATGACTTACTTATGGCAATAACTGTGGCCTAATCTCTATCCCCAAATTAATCAGTGTCAGGATTGTAAATCTGAGAGTTACTTAGAGTAAGAGCCATGTTAGGAGGCATATTATTGAATTCCCATGTTATACACTATTGAGGGAGGAGAATAAAGGTTTGGACTCTCCTTTAGGGGGAATCATAATGGTGGGAGTTTTGAAAGACTCAAGTAAGAGAGAGAGAGAGTAAAAGAGCCCATGACCAAGAAACAGACTCTTAAGTACAGAGAACAAACTGATGGTCACCAGAGGGGAGGTGGGGGGCGGATGGGTTAAATAGGTGATGGGGATTAAGGAGGGCACTTGTAATGATGAGCACTGGGTGATGTATGGAAGTGTTGAATCACTATATTGTACACCTGAAACTAATATTACACTGTATGTTAACCAACTGGAATTTAAATAAAAACTCTAAAAAAAAAAAAAAAAGAGCCATGAGTGATAGAAAATATATCCAGGGCACACCATCATGTAGGCCTGAGAGTAAAGAGTCTCCTTGTTGAATATTGTAAAAGATCAATAATACTCAAAGCCAAGTAAAAGCAAAAAGAGAGATGGGGACTTGGCCTGTTGGGCATTTGTGACCTCCGGGTAATTACAGTGGGATTCAAAAGAAGGCAGGTGATTAAAGGAATGGGATCGGTACAGGTAGAGCAACCCCAGTAAGCCATGTGGCTAAAAAATACGGGGGCAGTAGGTAGAAGTACAAGCAGAATTGAATGCATTTCCTCTTATTATGATGATACACATATATTTATTGCTTAACCAATATAAGAAAAGTATCAGTGAAGATTAAGGAAGTTAAGGGTGTCAGAGTAAACTAGAGCTGCCAGCTTCAGCCAATCAGAATTGGACTGGGAATTCAGGTTTATTATTTGTTTAGTTCCTGATTTTGGCTAAGTTATTAAATACCCCAACGCCTCTAAAAAGAAGATATCCACGATATTTTGTGAGGATTAGATGAAATTATAGTCCTAAATTACTTTGTAGAATTGTGATAATAAGTCTTCACTGAACCATCATCAGCATCTTCTTGTGTGTGGACCAGAGTTGTCATAAAAAAGGATGGATTTTAACCAGAAAATAGATGCATAAATTGGCTTTTGAATAAGGAGGGATGGATTTGGTGAATTATAATACAAGTTGAGGGTATAGGTGCAGGCTAAATACAAGATCATGCCAAGTCAAACATAGGACATAGGGATGAGTAGCTGCTTCTATCAAAATTTTAAGCTGAGATTCAGCTATTAACATTAGTGAAAGGGTAGAAGGGATGAAATAAAGACCGCTTAAGGAAAGATGGATGATGTTTCTGATAGTCCTGTAGACTGAAGGCCGAGAGATGCATACATAATGGAGGAAGAGTTTGTCATCTTGCAGAGTTGTAAATGAAGAATCTAAATTTAGTGTGGTGTAGAGCAGTTGGAAGATTTTTCCTGACTCCACGCAGAACAGAATCAGAAGAAATAAATAGCAGGTTGTTCTTGGCTAGAGATCATGTGTACTATAATGAAGGCAGATAAGAATTAATCTGTCTTATTTATGGATACTCTTGTATAAAACAATCGATATTTGGAGTTTAGGCTCTAAAGGAAATCTAAATTTAAGGAAAAGTATCTGAATCAGCTGATGTGTTTAAAATGATGAAATTCACTATGAATAACAGCACATCTTACAAGCATAAATAGGTGTGAGATATTGTAATATTTGATTTAAAGGTAATAAAAAGTCTCCAAGGTGACATCAAGGGTATGTCTTAAATGATAATTAGGGCTAGTTTTGAAAGACAAGAGCATATGGAATCTAGGAAATGAATAAATCAGAGTTCACAAGTTGACTTTGTTTTATAGATATGTTGTTATTTTTGTTGTCATTAATAATTCAACAAATACTCCCTAAGTGGCCACTCTGGGCCACAGGCCAAAGGGATGCAATGGATTACAAAAACAGACATAGTTTCTGCCCTCATACGATTTATTATCTGATGGGACAATTAGATAATAAGCAAAGAATCCCTAAGTACGTGTATAATTACAAACCCTGGTTAGTGATATGAAAGGAATGTACTGGTATATGTCAGCTTGTAGCAGAGGGAACTGAGCTGGAATCAGGTCTTTTCCTTGGACAGGACACCGATGATGGAGTGTAAAAGATGAAGAGGAATTATCTCGGTGAAGGGTCCTCCTAGGCATCTTCAGGCCAAGTAACAAGAGGGTCATGGAATCAGGTTTAACTGAAAAAAAGTCTAGAGGGTGGGGTGACTGGGTGATGGACACTGGGGAGGGTATGTGTTCTGGTAAGCGCTGTGAAATGTGCAAGACTGTTGAATCTCAGATCTGTACCTCTGAAACAAATAATGCAATATATGTTAAGAAAGAAAAAAAGAAGAAGAAGAATGTAGCAGGAGGGGAAGAATGAAGGGGGGGAAATCGGAGGGGGAGAAGAACCATGAGAGACGATGGACTCTGAAAAACAAACTGAGGGTTCTAGAGGGGAGGGGGTTGGGAGGATGGGTTAGCCTGGTGATGGGTATTGAGGAGGGCACGTTCTGCATGGAGCACTGGGTGTTATGCACAAACAATGAATCATGGAACACTATATCTAAAACTAATGATGTAATGTACGGGGATTAACATAACAATAAAAAAATTAAAAAAAAAGTCTAGAGGGGTTGGAATGCAGAGAGCAAGTGCAAGGGGAGGCTAGATGCTGCTGGGCAGGTAATAGGAGGCAGATAATGGTAGGCCACACTAGCAGCGTGGTCTTTTTTTTAGGAATGGTAAACAAGTAAATTGAAGAATTTTGATAAGATGATCTGATTGTCTCTCTGATTACAGCATGGGGAATAGTTTGCAGGTAAGAATAGATGTGAGAAAGGAAAAAAGGTTATTTCAGTCGTTCAAAAGAAGGCTACTGGTATTTTGGGATAAGGTGTTAGTGGTGGAGATAAAGTGAAGTAAATATATTCAGGAGATAAGACAGATAAAACTTAATCATTGTGAAGGGACAGGAAGTGGTAAGGGAAGGGGGTTGGGGAGCAGGGTAACACAAAGGCAAGAACTAATGACTTGTGGATTCCCAAACCCTTTAACAAGAGAAATGAGTCACTGAGAGCAATCAGGTATGTATACCTTATGCAAAACTGAGGAAATCTTGACTTCTAGGAAATAATTTATTTTACACTCTGTAAGAACTCTTAATGGAAAATAACGTCATCGTTATCAAGGCACTATTTTCTTTAATTACACAACAGAGGTAAATTTAAAAACGGGAAAATAATGCCATTGTCAAAAAATAAAGAAAACTAACAGCCTTGTCATTTTGAATCAGTAAAAGCAGCAATGATTTAAAATATAAAAATCTAGGAAAATCCATGACACATTTGTTAAAAAGAGAAAAAGCTGATGCATAAAGCATAAAGTTGGGGATATGAGCAAATGCATTTTATGATTTTTTTGGCCCAGCTATTTCAGTAACCTCACAACATCAAACATCTGACTTATCAATATATAATACTTGATTAGAAAATATGTGTTTGAAGGAAAAATTCTCAGTTGAGTCTTAATTACTTTCGTGGACCATAGCCTGAGATTTAGAAATTATTAACAAGGATGGTATTCTTAGTCAGGAAAGAATGTAGGGATCTTTGTGTCGTCATTTGCTACTTGAACATATTTTTTTTTGGTAACAATTTCTCTCTCAAATATGGGACCCAGAGGCTGACTGTTGAAGTTGCACTTAAAAATTGTAATAAACAGCTAACTTACAGGTTTCTTACAGCAAAGTAATGGTCTGCTGGATTTTCAATACAGGGAGAAAAAGGTCCCCAAGGGCCCGCTGGGAGAGATGGAGTCCAAGGCCCTGTGGGTCTCCCAGGGCCTGCTGGGCCGGCGGGCTCCCCTGGAGAAGATGGGGACAAGGTTGGTATTCTTTACTCATGTTAGTACCTCCTGTGAAAATTTAATTTTTTTCTCAAGAAGCCTAGATATGTTTCTGAAGATTAGGTAACAAATCTTAAGATGGCCTTTTCGAAGTTTCATACATGGTTCATGCGCTCAAAGATTTCAGTTTAGTGTGAGTAATATTATCTATCCATGAAATAGTATGTGGGATGTAAACAAAAAAAGAGAACACAAAAACAAAGGTGGGGGGGGAAATAGCAGATGCCAAAATTGCTTATTTATTTAAATATATAGCTTCTGAAATAAATGTGAAACTAATTTAATTAGTTATTTGTATATACTTATGACTTGTGTCTTGGATATTGCAAAGGAAGACTTAAGAATGGGTCACATACCTGTTTGCTAATACTGTACTGAATACAGGGCTGTGTTGTTAAGTGTATGAATTTAATGTGTCTTCTAATATTATTGTGAAGTGCCATAACACAATTTATGAACCAGTAATCTGATAATGTGCAACATTTTAGCATTTGGAAGACCAGAGGAAAAAAATTAAGTAATTTTTGATTAATGCGTAATTATATTCTTGTATGAATCAAAGTACTTCCATTATCAGTTTATAGTGATGATATTTTAGACAAAATTGATTTTGTGAATTAAAAATCCAGTTGCAATATTCCTCAAAGTTCAGTTGACTTTTGGTTGTCTACATATTAGTCAACACTAGAAAGAGAGAAGCAGAGAAAACCCATGATTTTACAATATAAACAGTGACATTAAACACTAGCACATAATTACATTAAAGTAAAATTTAATAATGGGATGATAGTGATGACAATTGCAATGGCAGGCATGACATATTAGAAATAAACTTTAACTTAAATCTTTCCAATACAGGGTGAAATTGGTGAACCGGGACAGAAAGGCAGCAAGGGTGACAAAGGAGAAAATGTGAGTTTCCTAGTTCTTACTGAGGGACATTATTCATTCAACTTTTTTTTTTGCTATTAACCGTGGATATTTTTCCATAGTACTAGCTACTTATAATATCCATACTATATTACCTCTTTGACAACTATTCAGGTAAGATTCAGTCAATTCTAATTAAACCTCTTTCTGATGTTATGTATTAAGATATGTAATAATTCCAACCCTGAAAGCCTCGCAATGAGACTAAGTCACCAGCAAGTTTACCCTCCATCGCTTTTGCATCATTAATTCATATATCCCTGTGGTTTAAAGAGAAATCATGTCTTAGTGTGGTTATGAAAAGGATTTTGACCTGGTGGAAACTTGAAAGTGTCTCAGGTACCCCAAAGTTGTATGAACTGTGCTTTCGGAATCTTTGCTTTAAGTACTCTTCCCAACAGGTGGCAGTAATTACGAACAGTGATTGTTTTTCTTTAGTGCTCGGATATTTTATAGTGACTGATCAGTTATTTATGTAAAAAAAAGGGCAGTTAAGAAGAAATATTTATGCATGTAAGACTCATAAACATATTGAGATCTATTGCTCAAAAGAAGGAGTTCTGGTATACTTAATATATAAACTAAGTTTGCGTGTGTTTTCATATGAAGGAAATGCAGATTTTTATATATCACTACATTCTGTCTGTATAGAATCCCCCAATCCCAATATTCATTTAAAAGATAGTGTTTAGACAAATCTTTTAAGTGCTCTGAATCATGCATATCTCATTAAAGAAATCTGGCATTTTGAAAAATTTCAAATATGAAACTTCAGTGTCTTAGCATAAAAATCCATTTTTAAATATCCACATTACAGATGAGAGTGCTTTCAATAATAACTAGCAATTTAAAGCTGATTGCAAATATGCAAGTCTGAGTCTCAAGAAGTAAAACAAATAATGTTTGACTGCACTAAATGCGAAAGGCTTCTTTTCTTTTCTATAGAAATGTAGAGATGCATAATAGATTTTGATGAACCAAATGTTCTGTGCTATTAAGCTGAGGCTCTTCTGTCTTCAGTTTCAAAATTACTGATTTTTATCTCACCCCAGGGTCCTCCTGGTCCCCCAGGTCTTCAAGGTCCCGTTGGTGCCCCTGGCATTGCTGTAAGTACTCTTCTTGTTCAGCAAATTTATGTCTTCACAGTTCCCTGATTAAATTTATGAACTGTCACATAACCAGTTGATTTTGTGTGGTGATGAGTTTGTGCGTTTAACATTGAATCAAGTTTAAATTATCTAATATAATAACCAAGCTGATCTTTATAAACAAGATGTTGTGACTTCGTTTGAAAAAAAATAATAACCAGTTGAAAGTACTTAATTTGTAGTAAATTCTGAACATCATTTCCCCCTAGTTAGGCAGCTTTTATGTCACTTGGTATACATGAGAAAATCAAAATCAGCCATACATCAGAAACAAAGAATGTAAACCACACAAACAATGGTGTCTTTATAGAAGATAATGGAAATTTAATCTTTTTACTTGGTTACTTGTAAATAGACCAGCTTTGATTAAATTAGAAATGGCTATATTTTTATGATGACTTGTATCAGAATCATGATGTTTCCAGTTTGTGATCATTTTCATTGCTCTACTCTAGGGAGGTGATGGTGAGCCGGGTCCCAGAGGTCAGCAGGGGATGTTTGGACAAAAAGGTGATGAGGGTGCCAGAGGTTTCCCAGGACCTCCTGGTCCCATAGGTCTTCAGGTAAGAGGCTCTCTGCATTATGTACTCAGTCATGTCCACCTACTTCTCACACCAGCTTTTCTGGTGGACGTAAAACCAAGTAGCCTTCCTTGTTCTATGTAGGAACTTGGATACGATGTTTAGCCATAATGACTGTTTTACTTAAATGTTAGCCTCACCTTAGGTATCATACCTCCTTTCTTCATTCTCATTTTGCTTAAAAATGAACTACAACATTTTTTAAGGCTGATCTTTAAAAGTGAAAGGTTAGAAGGGTGCTTTTGCAGGTCTCATAGCAAAAAAATGAGTACTTCAGATAGCTAGCAAAAATTAAAAGCATTTTGAGAAAGAGCAAACTGCCAATCACTACTACCAACAGACACTGGCAAGAGCGAATTTTGAACAATAATAGGTAAAATAAACAATTAACAATGGATCGATCATTTAAAATAACTTACTTTAAATTATGATTTGCATTTTATGAAGCATATTCAAAACAAGAAATATGAAATTGCAAATCATTCAAATTTTCATTCAAATATGTCTTAAAACTGGACTCTTTTTTTTTGTGACTGCTGTGTCTTTATTAATTATAGCTTTAACCCACTTTGTTATGCATATCTTCTAAATAAAAATTAAGATACTCAAACATAAAATCATCCCCACTCTCTGGGAGCCTCCAATCCAGAGCAAAATCCTGCCTCATTTAATCTTCCTACAAATTACTTAACAGAAGCACAAATCCTACAACACATTTCATGGATACTTGCTTACTGAGAAACCACATAGTTAACGATTATATGTGGTTTCACTTACAGCAAAGAGCCAATAAATCCAACTTTATTCAACCATAGGTGTTAGTCAACTCCTTACTTGTCTTTGGCTGGATGACATCAACAAATATATACAAGGAAAGGCAATAGACTCTTAAGCAACACTGTGCGTAGTAGACATCTATTCTTAGTTGTTTTTCCACTCTTCCATGTGATATTCACTGCTTCCTCCAAACTTTGGAAACATCTGGCTTTCTTCTTTCACAGGCTTATTCTATACCTACCAAGTGATCCTCTGGAAGATTATAAAATTTTGTTTTAAATGATAATTGGGTACCATATGGGTATGAGCTATGCCACATTAGCAATTTTAGAAATGGTTAAATTAAATCATCTAGTTCACTGTCCTTAACCATTTGTGAAATTGTAGAAAAGTAAATAAAAGTTGAATTTATATAATTTAATTTTTTATCTTTATTTTCATAAGTAAAGTCACAGAATACTGGTTTCTAATATTAAAAGCTTATTATATACATACTTATACAGATTATATTATAAATAATATAATTAATTATATTATCATAGTTATTATTGTTCTAACAGTCAATGGATGTCCCCCAGTGAACATGATAATTGTAATTTTCCACTTTTATTTTAATGCCAAAATAATTCTTTTTAGACTTGGAAGTGCAAAAACTTCATGTTCATATTTGTGTTTACCTCTTTTATATTTATTAGACAAAAATAAATGAGCAATTATGATTACAAAATATGAGCATGTGTGAGAAACACACATATTTGAAAACAACAACAAGGCATTCAAAATCAGATTGCCAGTGGATATGTTACCATTCATTTTCTGCTTTCTCATTTCACTGATTACTCTGATTCTATAAGGTTGTAATTTAGGAGTTTAGTTCTCATGATTAAAGAAGATGCCTTGCAGCTTATATTTATAAAATATTAAATGAAAAATCACTTTCATTTCTACAATGTAAGAAATGTGCTCTTTGATGAGGGTGACTCAAGAAACTAGTTCACTACAAAATTGATTATATTTTCCCACAGCTACCTCTTTAAATCACGAATCTGAAAAGATGCTAATGTAATTAACATGTTCACAATTGCATCTGATTCCTTTAATAGAGTCTTCATAGCAGAATAGATATTGGCAATCATAATACATAAATAATAATAATCTAATATTCTGGTTAAGTGACTTGATTTTTCAATTTGATGTTTATAATTTATCTGCATTTGAAGGAGACATATAGAACTATATAGTTCTTGGCTTAAATTCATTTTTTTTTATTTTATCACTTAAGTGGCAAATGATTTTAAATTTACAGACCTTTAAACAGAGTATCTCCATGCATAAATCATTCCTTAGGAGAAAGTTGGGGCATATGAAAACTGATTAACACTGTAGTACCATTTAGCACATTTAATTTCCAGCAACAAAAGAATTTGACTCATTATGTCTCTATTAATTTTAATGATAAGAACATTCTGTCTTAATCAGCTTAAACTATAACCAGACTTCATCAGAAAGAAAGAAAGATTTCAATGTTTTTCTATTGGGAGGTCTCTATTGAGCTAATATCAGGAATACTCATATGGGGGCACCTGGGTGGTTCAGTCGGTTAAGCATCTGCCTTCGGCTCAGGTCATGATCCCAGGGTCCTGGAATAGAGTCTCACATTGGGCTCCCTGCTAAGCAGCGAGCCTGCTTCTCCCTCTTCCTCTGCTGCTCCCCCCTGCTTGTTCATTCTCTCTCTCTCTCTCTCTGTCAAATAAATAAATAAAATCTTTTAAAAAAAAAAAGGAATACTCATATGCATAAAAAGAAGCTGGCAATGCAGAGCTGTTTTTGTTATAGAAATAAAAGGAAACTATGAATTCTACTATTTATATACTATTCAATTTGGGGATTCCAAATCAGATTTACTCTATGCTAAAAGGAGATGGAAAGGTAGACAAAAAAATAAGGAATGTGATTATTAATTTATGTAGTGTTTATGAGAACTTATAAACTTTAAACTGTAAGAACTTATAAGAACTTAAGGGGCGCCTGGCTGGCTCAGTCAGTTAAGCATCTGCCTTCAGCTCAGGTCATGATCTCAGGGTCCTGGGATTGAGCCCCGCATCAGGCTCCCTGCTCGGCAGGGAGCCTGCTTCTCCCTCTCCCTCTGCCTGCCGCTCCCCCTGCTTGTGCTCTCTCTCTCTCTCTGTCAAATAAATAAATAAAATCTTCAAAAAAAAAGAACTTATAAAAAAAAAAAAAGAACTTATAAGAACTTAGAACTTACAAACTTTAAATTATAAGAACTTAAACTTATGTGTAAGTTGCAATGCATGATACTTAACAAAATGGACTTAAAATGAAATATTAAATGTTAAAATCTACTTGCTTGTTCAAGAATTTAAGTTTGTGTGCTCTATAAATGAATTATAATTTCTGAGGTTGTGCATCTTGGAATATGAAATTTTAGCAATCTCTCCCAGCTAGTTTTTAGGCAGGCTAAAATCCAAACTACTGCCTGGCTGTGTCCTCCCAGGAACTTCTCTAGTGATTCTAGAAGCTACTATCAGATTATATTAACCAATTGGGAAGTATATACAACTGACTATTTTCCTAGACATCCTAGTGACATTTGAGGAGAAAAAAATGAAATCCTGGTGTATGTTGTCCATTATAAATCAGTAATGAAGATTTTGTCATAAAAATAAATATATGCCACATAAAAAAAAATGTTTACAAATATACTCAGTAAAGTACCTCTGAGAGGGTACCCAAACTGGGAGTCATGTGGAATTAGTAGGTCATAAAAACAATTTAGTGGGTTATTACCAGGGTTTTAAAAAAATGAAATATAACAGGATAAGGTAAAACAGAATATAAATATCAAAGATCATCATCTATGCATTAAAGGTATTATTTTTTGAAACTCATCTTTCAACCACTTTGCATGTGCACAGTTAGGGGATAATAAGTGAAATGTATTTATTACTGTGGGTCATGGTCAAATAATTTGCAGCCACTGCAGTGTAGTGCCAAGTCAATAATTTTACTAAAGTACCAGCACAGATTTAGAGCTTTTGTGCTGTGTATTTTTATTTCTTAAATAGATTATATCTGAAATGCTATTGTACAAATATTAAAAATAAAATATGTGTAGAGTGTATAAGGTATAAATAAATAATGGTATAATACTAAAACACTTAAAAATTAAAACAATTCATAATCTTACCATATTAAAAACTATTGCCACTTTCACTTTCTGTCCAATAATTATCATACCTATTTTAAACACATATTTCACACATAAATTCATACTATGCATATTTACTTATATATATTTTATTACTTATTATATATGCTTAATATTTAGAGTATTAGTATCATATTAATAATCCTATAATATTCCATTAGCTTATGTAACCAAATTGATTTAGCTATGTTTTCTATGATTAAAATTTTGGAATAATTGAGAATTTTAATTGTCATCGCTCCTGTTATAATAAACACTTTATTGCATGTAGTTTTCCTGTTGATTTATTTTCTTAGAATTCATTCATTCATCACTAATTCAACATTTTATTGAAATCCTAGTTTTTGCCTGATCCTCTGCTAATTGCTAGAGATAAAATATTGACACCTACCCTAAAGTAGCTTATGATTGTAAGTACATAAATAAGTGGCATCATTGTGTTTTTAGGTATACAATTCAAATATGTGCAAAGTTATGTTGAGATATGAAAGAGGAAATATAAACAATTTTGCATGGAAGAGCTAGTTCAGAAGACCAACAGGAAGTAAAATAATTTTCCCATAAAGACATAGGTGAAATTTGAGTATAACCTGCTCTGTGAGTTTATTCTGTAACACAGAGCCCTTCCTAAAGCAATGACACTGCAACTGGATATAAAGGAAATGAATTTGAGAGAAAAAAGGAAGTACAATACACCAGGTTTTATGACCTTGTAGATTTCTAGGACTACAAGTCAAAGTAGCAGATTAAAAATTCAGAAGATATATAACCCTGGAGATGTATTGGAATAACCCTGGAATATTTATTTTATTTAAAAAAAAAATTTATTTATTTGAGAGAGAGAAAGAGAGCAAGAGCAGTGGGGGCCGGGGGGGCAGAGGGAGAATGAGAAGCAGACTCCTAGGCTAAGCAGGGAGCCCGTGGGGCTGGATCCCAGGACCCCACGATCATGACCTGAGTGGAAATCAAGAGTCAGTCACCCAACCAACTGCACCACCAGGCGCCCCTGGAATATTTATTTTCAAAAGAGTTTTGTCAAATTGGTACATAACTATAAACACCTCACTTGGATAGGGTATTCTAAAATAATTTGGGACAAGATTTTTCAGAAAATCCTTGCAATGGCAGTCCTATATACTACTTATAAAAGATGGAACAAATGATTAAGTGTCCATGAATTCCCAGACTAAATTATGTATTTAGCGCTTGTAACTAAAATCAAACAGTATAATATTATACAAAACATAAATTTTATTTGTAAATATAGGTATAAGATTTTATTATATGTAGTTAATACTTGCATTGTAAACATTTTAACAGATGACAGTTTCTGAATCTTAATTTTCTGTTTTTATTTGGTTTTATATCTAATTCTGGCTGTATACTAGAAATTGGCCTAAAGTTTCTTTTTAAATACATGAGTGACTTTTACTGTCTTCCTATTATATTTTCTCAGGGTCTGCCGGGCCCACCTGGTGAAAAAGGTGAAAATGGGGATGTTGGTCCCATGGTAAGTTTATATCTTTTAGGATATTATGGATATTGTGAATTTTCACATTATTGATATCTTTCTTCAGGTTTAGTAATAGGAACAAAGTAGTCCTAAAGGCCATGATTTTTCAGATCGATGCCTCCCCCTTCCTCCACCCAACATGTACCTGTGACCATTGGAGACTTTCAGCAAATATCTCTCTTTCTGTTTTCTTTCTCACTTTTAAGTAATGTTATATGTATACATGGCATTACTGGTTGATATGTTGTTATCTATATTTTTATTTCTAAGTGTGTGTATTATTGACATGTATATAAACTGCCAAACTTCAGTTATTTATTAGTTTTTAGCTACAGACTTTGAAGTGGACCAGGTAAAGAGTAGGTAATAGTCACCCATGATTTGGATAATTAGCAAATGTTAACACATTATTAAATATTAATTGTACTTTGCAACAAATTCTTAATTTAATAAGGAATTCCATCCAAATTAGAATGTTATAACAAAATAATTTGCACTTATTGATTCTGGCTTTCTTCTCTAAGTATAAATCTAACAGTTCACTGAAACTTTGAAATATATATATTTGTTTATTGAGCATTATCTTGGATAAGGAAACAATTATCCAAGGTAATTGAAATCTATAATGAAATATAATGAATATATTTCCTAATCGTTCCTTCTTTTCAATAAACATTGCTCCCAATTCTTACTTCCTTCAGAATATATATTTTGATATTTTTACACTTGCATTTTAGATTTTATTTTCTTCAGATAAGAAATCATTCTTTTTATCACATTAAACTAAAAAACAGGGAATATAATAAACATTGCTGACTCAAAGAACTGACTAATACTCTAAGCAGCATCAGGTAAACTGAGAGCTCCTTTCTAGATAGGACTGCTAAGGTTCCTGGCATCATTAATACATTTCTCTCTGACATATTAATAATAGCTAATAGTAAGGACATTTTGAGCAATGACATTAGAATAAACTGTGACCTTCAGAAATAATTCTAACGCCCTGGTACTCACTACAGACTAATTTAATCACAACCTTGAGATAAGGGGTCTGGCCATCAGTATTTTGCAAAAAGTGCCCTGGGGTAATTTTAATGCACAACGAGGGAAGAGAACATTTGTTTTAGAAAGACAACTAAATAGTTAATCTTATTTCAGTTCTAACATGTAGAACATAAAAGCTGACACACACACAAAAAGAGTATACAAATAAAAAATGCTTTTATAGGATTAATAAATTCTAAATCTACTCAAGCACAATTTCTTGTTCCAACTTTGTGTTCCTTTTTTAATCTAACATTCTAGCATATTCTACTATAACATATTTCTGTTGTATTATGAATTCATTGTGCCAGATAGTAGTAATAGCCTAATTTTCTAATTTTTAATCAAATTGTTTGCCTGCAGTCCTAATTTCCCCATAGCTTTGTGTAGAGAATCATTTGCTAACATGATGTTGTATCCATCAAGAATGACTCATAATCCTGCTATGGTTCACTGGTTATGATTTTGCAGCATGAAACTTCTTTTAGTTTTCTTGATTGCAAAATGAAAATATCAGAAATGCAGTTGTGTTTGGTCCTCATAAACTTTAATATTCATCTCTTATAGGGTCCACCTGGTCCTCCAGGCCCAAGAGGCCCACAAGGTCCCAATGGAGCTGATGTAAGAACTGTGAAATATGTGTTAGTTATTTTGAAGTTATTTAAGTGTCAGTATTATTTAATGGCAGATGGTATGTAAAGACACAATGGAGATAATTGTACTATTGTTAAATGTTTAAGTGGACAAGAGCCCAAAAATCATCTACTCACTACATTTCATTTTACAGGAAAATAAACAGGCTTTATGGGGAACTAGTCACCACAAATATAAAAGAAGTTCAAAGTTCACATTCGATATACGTTAGAGAATTATGTGCAGGATAATATGTGCACCTCTTACTTGTAAGACGCTTCCTCACAATTGTATAAAGACAGTCTCCCCCATGCTTAAAATTGACCCACTGTTCCAATATTACAGGATTTGAAATGTAATGCCATATTTATCTGTTACCATTAGCAAATGTATAGAATTTGATGTTATCTCTCTTCTGATTTCGCCTTTTCACAATGAAAAACTCTTTTATTCTTGTTTTCAATTGCTCTTCTGTTATGCCTGCTTTTAATTTGGTCAGGCCAGAACTGGGTAAAATAGACTAGGAGCAGATGTACTAAAAGAGGTTTTGGGTTTTAGTTCCCCTTAAGTAATATAAAGGCTAAAAAATGGTTCACACACTGTTTTTTGCATGGATTACATAATTCTTAACCAGAGTCATACTTTGATCTACTGCAAAAATCTACAAAATTATCCTTTATTCTGGCCTATTCGATGGCCAAAGAAATGGAAATTATGTTCCGTGTATCCACCAGCATGACTAGAGTTGGAAAGTTTTCTGCCGTATCTTCAAAATTCTGGTGAATTTGAAAATCAATTTAATATAATTAAATTAATTGCCAACCAGTAAATTTGGCAACTGTATAAAGGGCATCATTTTGTCCCATCCTTCAAATGATTTGGAATAGTCTTGCATATATTTCTCCTTCTTTGAGAATTACTAGATATATATTTATGAATTTGTTATTTTTATTGCAAGAATAAGGATAACTGTATACTCATTTTCCTAAACTGCAGGGACCACAAGGACCCCCAGGATCCATTGGTTCAGTTGGTGGTGTTGGAGAAAAGGTGAGGAATGGGGGCACCTGGGTGGCTCAGTTGGTTAAGCGTCTGCCTTTGGCTCAGGTCCTGATCTCCTGGTTCTGGGATGAAGCTCAGCATTGGGCTCCCTGTTCAGCAGGGAGTCTGCCTCTCTTTCTCTTTCTCTCTCTCTTTGTCTCTCTCTCTCTCTCCCGCTTTCTTCTTCCCCACTGCTTCTTCCCGATCTCTCTCTCTCTCTCAAATAAATAAATAAAATCTTTTTTTTAAAAAAAGGTGAGGAATGTAGTGATATACATTTTGACACATCAAGAATTGATGACTTTGATGATATTGGCTGATATTTTAAGTGCTTCTAATAGTTCTGTCTTTCTAAGTATTTTACACATAGTTATATGAATTGCAGCCCATCTACTCTAGTAGTTAAATAATTAGTGGTAATATGATTTTGAGATATCATGTTTTTTTATTGCCAGGTATTGTGCTGAGTAGTGGACATAGGTTATTTCCTTTAATCAACACGATGATGATGGTATTATTATTATCCACATTTTAAAGCTGAGACAGCTGAAGTTTAAAGAGTTTCAATAATTTCATCAAAGTGTTGTCATTCGAAACTAAGTCAGGATCTACCCCTATGTATGTCTGACTAGACTAAGTATCTCTAATAACACTCATTCCTGAAAAAGAAGAGATTGGTTGATGTAACTGACTTAAACAGGAAAAAGGAATCCTCCAAATTACAAAAGAATTAATCATTCATTTTGTCATATTTGGAGTTACATTTTCATTACTAATAATATGACCCATCTTTGGCACTTTTCAAAATACTTGGCATGTGCTGTAACATCTGGGCTCAGAGTAGCTTCATTGTCTCATGAAAATGATTACACTTACAACATCTCTTTCTTTTTATGAAAATGTCAGAATGATTCTCTGAATTCTTATTTGTGCATCCATGCTCATTTCTTAATAGAATTTTTAGGAAAATTGACATTGTTACTTGTCTTATTTAAAAAAATAAGTTATTTGCCAGTTTTGAGGGATGAAAATTAAATTTCATACCATAAAATATTATACAGTGAAAAAATGTAGGTTTTCTAGTTATTAATTAGATGACATCAGAAGTATAGACTTGCCCGAATCGTAAAAATGATTCTGTTGTTTGGTCTCAAAGATTTTTGACATGTCACATATTGCATTTAATTTATTTTAAGTAGAAGATTTAACGCTCAGAAAAAAGAAATGTGGTAGGATTAGAATGTAGTATTTTGATGTGTATATCTGCTGAACACATTCTACCATTTTGATTATAATTAATCCTATATGGTCAACCATTTAAATAGTTTCTTCACTACTAAATTAGAAGCATTTTAAAATTATTATCTAATTCTTACTGCATAAAAAGTCAATTTTTTTTTCTGACTCTGTTTATATTTTTAAATTTAACGTTGTGTGTTGAAAACGTGCAAGTGAGTTGGGATGGAATTTAAAGAATATTTTCATTGAGCACAGTTGTCATAGGAAGAATAGCAGCAGAGATAACTGGTCTCTGATGGCAAAACTGTGGGAGACACATGAAGACAGACACAACTTTCCTCTTTCTTTCCTTGGCATCATCCCCTCTGGCTGTAATGTTGACTAGATAGTTGTGAGAACTAGTCTCTAGTTTTAGTTTTCTCCACCTAGAAAATTCTGAAATAATTCCTAATAAATAAATTCTAAATTTAAAAGCCTTTTCACCTTATCTTACAGTTTCTTAAAGCCCGAGGGTACAGTAGGAATAAGTTTAAGTACTTCAGTTACTGCTATGGTTTCATCTTGTGTTATTCTTGAAGATAAACATGGATGCCAGAGGTTCGGAGTTTGGGAAAACTTTTTTCATATTGTTTCCATTTGTTTAAAAGCTACCTGGTAACACCTGGCTAACTTTGAATCTTAAGAGAATACAGTATTGTTAACTATATTCACACTGTTGTATATTAGATCTCCAGAACTTATTCATCTTGTATATCTGAAACTGTGTAACCTAAGACCAACATTTCCCCATGTCCCCCCACACCCCAGTCCCTGGTGACCAGCATTCTATTGTCTGCTTGTATGAGTTTGGCTATTTTAAATTCCACATATAAGTGAGATCATGCAGTGTACTGTGTATATTTAAAATATAAAGCATTTTGGGCGCCTGGGTGGCTCAGATGGTTAAGCATCTGCCTTCGGCTCAGGTCATGATCTCAGGGTCCTGGGATCGAGTCCCGCATCAGGCTCCCTGCTCCTTGGGAGCCTGCTTCTCCCTCTGCCTCTCTCTCTCTCTCTCTCTGTCTCTCATGAATAAATAAATAAAATCTTTAAAAAAAATAAAATAAAATAAATAAATAAATAAAATATAAAGCATATAAATTGGACATTTTATAGTTGATTTGAATGGCAAACTGCTTTAGTCTTATTTCAGAGATATGAATAACAGGCCATAAAAATACTACTTGTGTATCGTTTCATCAACCCAAGATACATGACTGATTTGTTGCTTTGTAAATAATGTAAGTGTAATATTTTATTTGTAAGTTTTATCTAAAATAACAGGTAGAATTTGCTACTCATCTTGAAAGAGAAAATAATTTACACACAACATGACTACTAATAAATTCCTAGAAAATACTTGATATCTTCCATCATTATGCAGATAATTCAAGAAGTTAAAATATGTGCATATTCTCGAAGAATCAGAAATTAGGTACACTGAATAGCCTATCCCCTGGAGTTATGTTTATATTTAATATAAGGCATTTCAAACCAGTTTATGAGCAATGGGTTTATACCAGTATTATTGGAAATAGCAGAGTTAAAAATTAAAGGGAATTCAGACCTGCCATTTTTTAAAACATTTAAAACAATTTCCACTTCAGAATTTCTAGTTCCACCGATTTTGTGTAGAAACATGGCACATGAATATACTGTATTATTTCACTTGGATGATTACTTGAATAAAATACTATGCTTTTCTCACTGTAAAACTTTAGTAACAAACTTTCATAACAAAAATCTAATAGCCTAGGAAATTTATTTATTGTCTACTGAGCTAGAAAATAGCCATCCCTATTTATACAGGGAGAACATAAAAGCTAACGAATTTATAATATGTATATCCTCAAAAGGAGCAATTTTAATTAGTATCTAAGTATCTTTATGTATCTTATAATACAGGATTTTTCTGTGTTCTTAGAGCTCTACTAAATATATTTTATAGGACTATCAAATACTACCGAATGATTTGCTTAGTTGCTATTGTAAAGATAAAGTAAATTAATATTTTAGTAAAAATGAAAGTTCTTTAATCAATAAACTAAATTGTAATATGAATACTGATACAGAACAAATACAGAACTTGTTAGGAAACATGCAGATGTCTGTTTTGTGTGGTTTGGTGGTAACTTGAGATTAATGCTCTATTAACTAACTGATAAGAATTGTAGCATTCAGTCTACCCTGTTCTGCCTTCTTACTTGAGAAATAAAACTACCGAGGTCAGTAATAAGAAAAGTTCCTTACTCTTAATAAAGTCTTCTAACTGCCTTTTAAACAATATAATGATTTAAATTCTGGTTTAAAATGTCGTGGTCATCACTGAAGGCAGTTTTACAAATGTAAAAACATCATTTCTGTGTTGTTGTTGTTGTGTTTATTTGTTTGTTTGCCGTTTCTGTGTTTTGAAGCTCATTTGCTTTCCTCTTCATAGGGTGAACCTGGAGAAGCAGGGAACCCGGGGCCTCCTGGGGAAGCAGGCACAGGTGTAAGTGCTAGTCTATTGTCGGGTGTAGGGTATTAACAGTTTGGGAATTCCTTTTAGAGTATATTAAACATGTAACTTAACTCCTAGCTGTAATTCAGTTATTTACTTTTCCTTTCACATTAAAAATAATCACAAATGCAGAACCCTTTTGTTTAATAATTTTGTATACCCTTTGCGTATTTTGATTTACACAGAAATTGAAAAAAATGATATTTGTTAGACGTAAGTTAGAGCATTAAAACTCTAAGCTGTTTATACATTTTTTCGTGGACTGTTCACAAAAGAAACAAACCGTGCTACATCAAACAAACATGTATGAATTGTATTAGGATTGTATTCATTCTAATTTAGATTGGTTCAAACCTGGAGTGAATTTGACCCCCCCCCGGACACATTTGGCAATGTCTGGAGACATTTTTGGTCCTCACACTTGGAGGAATGTCACTCTTGATGTCACACGCTGGGATCAAATTAGTAGAGACCAGGGGTACTGTTAAACATCTTGCAGTGCACAGGACAGCCCCCCCGACCCCGGGAGAGTTGTCTGATCCAATATGCTGAGGCTAAAAAATTCTGATTTAAAGCTTATAAGATAATCGTTCTTTTTCTTACGTGGTTGTAGGGCCCCAAAGGGGAAAGAGGAGAGAAAGGAGAAGCTGGTCCGCCTGGTGCTGCTGGACCTCCTGGAGCTAAGGGACCACCAGGTGATGATGGCCCGAAGGGTAACCCGGTAAGTGAGCTCGGTCCCTTTTAAAGTGGCATCTATGTCAGAGCCACAGTGGAGCTTCTCATAGAAGGGTTAGAAATCATGAAACTCTGGCCCATAGCTGGTGAAGCTGACTTTTCATCATTTCATATATCGATTAGCATTCTCCATTAATTTCATTTTTTAAAAAAATTTCTAGCAGAAGGGAAATATTCTCATATGGTTTTGCCATGACTTAGCTCTTAAATATCACAATATCATGACTTTATGAAAATATTTTTATTTATCTTCTTTCTTTTAAAAACATCATTCTAGGGTCCTGTTGGTTTTCCTGGAGATCCTGGTCCTCCTGGGGAACCTGGCCCTGCAGTAAGTATCATGGGCAAAGAAAGGAATTATTTTGATGGGGTGGTTCCCAGTGTCTCTATTGTTAATAATTAAAGAAAATTCTTGATGACTTCAGTGGATGCCCCCAAAATAGAAAGGAAAAGAAAATGTAAACCGCAATCACAGCTACAACAACAGAATCCATATAGTTGAGGACAGTTAGACCTATGTTGCATGATTATTTTCTTCATTTGGGTTAGTTTTCCAGACTTTGCTGGGTTGTACAAACTGAGTAGCAGCATTACTATTATTTCAAAGCTACAGCATCTTTGTTTTTATTTCAGTCTCTCCTATGTTGTAAATCCTATCTCAAAGTGTGCTGTATTTGTTCATGGTGCAAGGTGCACTGCAGTTCTATGCTAATTACATCCTCTTTCTTTTCTTATATTAACAGCATACTGTATTTTAAATTTAATGTGGTGGCAGTTTCACAAATCTTTATCGAAAGAGTGAGAGATACCACAATCCTTAAAATACAACTGAAAGATTTTAGTAATACTTTTATTTGTCCATTTAGTAATGATTTATCTCAAGGACTCAGAGAGTATATCATACCTTTTTGTTTTAATAAAAGTAAACTCATAGTGAGAAATATCTGAGATCACTTTCTATTGCCCATCATAGGGTCAAGATGGTGTTGGTGGTGACAAGGGTGAAGATGGAGATCCTGGTCAACAGGTAAGTAAGCACACTATTTTTATTGGATATTTACATAGTCTCAGGACATTTTAAAGAAATAATCAGACTTTCAAAAGCATAGTTATGTGGGTGCACATTTTTCTGAAAGGATTATCAGTTATATTTGAATTTCAGTTCAAAGTCAAACTCACATGGAGTTTCTTACTTGATGTGATTTATAAGTATCCTTCATAATAAAAAAAAAAAATGTAGTAATACCCTAGTTGTGATTTCGTCATACTATGTCAAATATAGCTATCTATCTATTTGTACTGAATAAAAAGTTATTTTAAAAACACAATAAGGCTGAAATGAAGACAGCCATGTTATCAGCCTATCATTAGCATGACTGTACTGCAATTACTAATCTAAATGAATTCAGCATTGTATTGGACTATTACTATTATTATTATTTTTTTAATTTGAGAATGACTCAGTAGGGGCTTTGGCCACTTATGGTTATTTAGGGAGAGGTAAAGGAAGGCACTAAGTTAAGTAGGAGCCAAAGACAAATCACACCCCTAACATAACTTTGTCTCTAGAGCCATTCCGCACTGGATATTTGTAGGCTATTCTGTGTAGATAGGATGCATGGTCATATCCCAATGTGCTGAGTACTCCTTGGCATAGAAATGCTAGTTCCGTACAAGAAGAAATTTAGAGGTAACAGTTTTATGGTTCCACAAATGTATGTGATGTGAGTAAAGTTATTAATCATATGATTCTGTTCATTAGTATGTCTACTGGCTGCTTGTCAGATATAAGTTAGCACTTTTTAAAAGAACAGTTTGAAGAAGGAGGAATTTGATTCACTTTCTTCCATCTATGGAAAAGTTTTCCATCTGAACTTACCAGTTCTAATAATAGATATTGAGAGAAAGTCTAGGTACCTGAAACAGAGATGAGATTATCCAGGAAAGGTAGATGTGGGGAGATGAAGAAAGAAGTTTGGTTTCAGTCCACATGTCCAAGAAGGCTCTGAGCTGTAAAACAATACTCAATTGCTCAAAAGGTATTTTTCACATTTTATAGGGTCCTCCTGGCCCATCTGGTGAGGCTGGCCCACCAGGTCCTCCTGGAAAAAGAGTAAGTTCTTAAAATTCTTTATTTGAAACATCCACTCATTATCTACTGTGTGTATAAACTTACATAATATTCTTAAGCTGTAGGCAGCACATTACAATGATGCTGAAATATATAAGTCGTGGAGAACAGGGTAATTTCGTATATTTGTCAAAATTCTTATTAAAATAGAACACACTTCGACAGATTTAATCTGTCACAATCAGAAGTATTTTGCCACTTCTCTGTGCTAAGGTCTCCCCTCTGTACAAAAGGAGGCTGCTCCAAAAGACGGATGGAACCCTGAACTTCTGCTCTTGGTGCACTACAGGGAGATGAGATGCCGAAGTCTAGCACTAGCTAAAAACATGGTAAAAATCTGAATGCAAGTATCAATAGAGTTCAGGAATCAGTCCGCACATAATGTTAGCTTGCTTTACCTTATCAAGCTTCTCTGATTTGGAAACATGGCCAGATTTTAACAAAAGATGACAGGAAAATAGAAATAAATAGATCTTGTTCAAAATATTGGCTCCAGGAGATCGTAGGAGATTTACTTGAACTTTTTCTTACGATTGTACTATTTTCATAACAAAACCATGTTTGTTGATCTGCTTCTTGCAACACTTATATCAACGTACATTGTTCCCCTGCACCACCTTTAGTCTATTTTCTGACCTCCCTGCAAACAAAATACATTTCTTAGGTTCATTCCCCTTTCAGTAATCCAAAGGCATGGAGCCCCTGGGATCCTGTGGTTTTCTAATGGTAGCTTTGTTTTAGGGGGATTTTCATACTACACATCCTCATGTGCATATTGTATGAACAGATTTTCATTTTGTCCCTCAGCAATATAAATTTGAATCAATATTTACAAACATTTGTCATTGCCAGAAATGAATTTAGTTTATATTAAACATCTTCTCTGAATGCGATTTTCTCTTCACTGACCAAGTGTTTTTTTGCCTTCCTCCTTCCCCCTTCTTCTTATATTCTAACAACATTCTAAATAAGATTCTTATTATTTTGTTTTTGTTGTTGTTGTTGTTGTTGTTGTTGGCAGCCCCAAAGCATGGTCTTGGTAGAAAAAAAATGTATTACAAAACAACCATTGGGCTGTTATTCTTAGAAAGTAATTACAAAGTGTAACATGATATTTTGAGATCTATTGCCTATTTTTACCTGCAGTCTGAATGCCATTAAAACTTTCTAGATGGATGAGTAAATGATAATAAACCTTCCTAATAGAATATTGATCAGAATATTACGAGTGGCAGTGATACTGAGAAACAAGATTCTGCTATTGAACAAGTAGGAAAATTAAGTTGTCATTTGTAGTACATGTACATTCTGTCATGTATTTGTAATACGGAAGAATAAATGTCCATTTCCTTAAGCACTAGAAGATTGTACAGTTTGTGTCAATAAACCATGGAACTTTGATCTCAAGTTATCATTATAGCTATTTGAAACCAAGAGCTAGTTCCATGCTCTTTTATTGAAAAAAACTCTTAGAGGTCACTAAAATAATTTGAATATTATAAACTGCACAAAATTTACCTGCTAAATGGAATTTTAAAGACTCCAGCTCATATTGCCAGAGGGAAGTTCACAATAAAAAGTTAAAATAATTGATATTATTAATTGGTAGAAATACAGAGAAATATATATATATACACACCATGTAATGTTTATATATTTTTATTATATATGCATGTTATATATGTGCATATATTCTTATTATATATTCTTTCCATCCCTATGCTTTCATGCATAAATGTGAATGGTCAAAAGATAAAGTGTTAGAAGGAAACATCTGACCCACATTTACCCACACTAAGATTCAGATCAGAGATTAGATTCTTAGGAAAGCCTTCCCTACTGTCAAACTACAACACTGTGCCCATTTTATACACCTACTTCATCTCTGCATATTTTATAATGTACTGTCTTTGTTAATTTTGATGTCTATCTTCATAACTAAACTTCATGAACTCCTTAGGATTTCACAGGGTTTTGTTTTTGTTTTTGTTTTTTGTATTCTCCATGCACATTTCTGGCACATAAGGACAATTTAAGTATTTTTTTACATGAATGGAAGAACAGATAAATTATAGAATAATGTAAAATGTGAATAGTGGAGAGAGGCTTAAGCTATGTATTTTATATGAAGTACATTTCTCATGGTGAAAAAAATCTGTGTAACAGTGGCTACTGGTAGAAAATTAACTGGGGCCTGTTTTGTTGTCTCATGTTTTAGGAGTCATTTTCCAATCAGAACACGCATTAGTTAATTAAATTACAGCAAGTAGTTTGCTAGATTAGTCCTTGACCATCTGTTTATGCAGATATATAAGAAATAAATGACTAAGACAAGAATTTGTCCATACACATTATTTTTTTCTATTCTCCTAGAAAAAGTGTGTTTATCTGTTTTCATCCCAGTCTTTCTTTATAAAGAATCTGTATCATCTGGAAAAAAATACATATATGAGAAATAGGGACGCTTGGGTGGCTCAGTAGGTTGTGTCTGCCTTCAGCTCAGGTCATGATCCCAGGGAACTAGGATCAAGTCCTGCATCGGAGTCCTGCATGGGCTCCTTGCTCAGCGGGGAGCCTGCTTCTCCCTCTGCCTGTCACTTCCCCTGCTAGTGCTCACTCTCTCTCTCTCTGACAAATAAATAAATAAAATCTTAAAAAAAAAAAAAAAGAAAGAAATGAAAATGGGAAAAATGAGGAAAAGAACAGAGAAAATCCATTTAATATGGATTTCCACCATGACAGGTATCAGGCATTCATTCAAAGAGGGAAGAAATTCTTTTGGGATGGAGAAACTCTATTTGAATCACAATTTTGTGTTTGTGTTGTAGTTTACTTGTGTTTAAATTCTCTAGCCTCCTCAAACTCAGATTTTCTTTTCTCCCTTGCAGTAAAAGCAATATTTTTGTTACATTTTTAGACAGCTGATGACTTGCTTTTTTTAAAAGCCAGATATTTATAAATCTTCTATTCTATAATGTTCATGTGTGTAAATGCAATCCTTTGAGAAGACTCCATACCTTGATGTCACTAGTTTAAGGAAAAACCTTCATAGAATAAGGAAAAGCCCATTGTTCAGCTGAATCTCATGATTTCTATTTCCAAAATCATAGTCATTATGGTTGTTTAGGTTTGCATATGTTAATATTTTAAACATCACACCAGATTAATTTATGACAACATTTTTACACTAGGAATTATTTGAAGTTGATGCTTGTATACAGTAATCCTCTTTAAATAGCATGAAATTAAAAAGAAGCACTTAAGTTTTAAGAATATATTATTCTTGGGGCACCTGGGTGGCTCAGTCATTGAGTGTCTGCCTTCGGCTCAGGTCATGATCCCAGTGGGGTCATGGGATCGAGCCCTGCATCGGGCTCCCTGCTCAGCGGGAAGCCTGCTTCTCCTTCTCCCACTCCCCCTGCTTGTGTTCCCTGTCTCTCTGTGTCTCTCTCTGTCAAATAAATAAATAAAATCTTAAAAAAAAAGAATATATTATTCTTAACATAATGCTGCTGCCTCAAGAGACTGCTTCAGAATTCGTACATTTCTTCCTTTGGATTGAGGCACAATATGTGTCTAATCATATTTGGCGTTACTGTGATGCTATTGAGAAAATAATGACCAATGCTACATTCATTGATTCTGAGATAAATGAGTTCACAGAATGCTCTGAGTCTGATGAAGTGCTGGATACTCATTTCAAACGTGGATTTAAAAGACCATACGAAAGACTAACATGTGCTCATCATTAGCATATTAATATGGCATCTGAAAGAGAGAAAGTCATCCTCCTGCCTAACCTTATTTTCACCAATTAACACCATTTCCACTACTCTTCCCAACCTCCAACCTCAATTTCAGTTGCTGATTTGAGTACAATTCATTGCAAAAATTGAAGTAAACAGATGGAAAAGAGGAGAGTCTGGGGAAAAATGAAATGTAATTTCTTAAAGATCATGGAGTTTCTTTTTTAGACTGTCTGTACTTATGTTTGAACTTGTGCAGAAAATTTCAACATTAGATTAATGCTTGTTAAGGAGTAATAAAAATTCAGCTGATTAGTGGACATGAAATATTTTATAATAAAATTGTAAATTTTATGTGTCTTAGAATAAATTATTGCAAATGTATATTGGGGGTAGTTCTAGAGGCCAAAAGCATTTTTATTGTATTCTTATTGGGCTATCAAACCAAGTGCCCTGTTTTTGTTGATTTGAAAGGTACTAAGAAATGGTGTAAGTGAGGATCTAATGTAATTAATAGAAACAAAATTTAGATATAATGGGAATTATAACATCTATTTAGCTTGAAAAATTGATGATTTCTTTGATACCTTGAATGTTAGTGTTTGTATTATAAATGATTCTTCTCATCATTTTGTTACAAGGTTTAGAAATGTTTTATATTTCACAGGTGACTATGTAAATGTAAGAAGAAAATATGACTATCAGATTTCAAAATCTGATTATATATTACAGGATCATAGTGTATCTTATTTTTTAGCCAACTCAAAATTTTCCAGTTAAAACAAGTAGTTTCAAACATGGAATTTGTATTTTTCAGGTATTATAAACAGCATGTATGGAAAAAGTAATTTGTTGACATGGTGTCTACAAATGTATTTTGAGAGTCTATTTTGTTTGACCTGACTCTTAGGTTGCCAACATGGTGAAAAATATAGGTAAAATACTTTAATGTATATAAAAAAAAATCTAATAATCTTAGTAATGATAGTAACAATAGCCAATGTTTGCTCAGTGTGTTTTTATGTCCCAGGCGCTGTTATACGCCATTTACATTTCTCAACTCATTGAGTTCTCATGATGACTCTGGGAAATAGCTCTTATTATCCTCCACATTTTGCAGAGAAGTAAACTGAAGCTCTGACATGGTGTATAACTTTCTAAAGATCACAAAGCTAATTAGTGGCGGAGCCAGGATTTGAAGCCAGGCAGTCTGAGTCCAGGCTTTATGCTCTTAAGCACCAGATTCCATATCTGCATTTGATACCACTACACTGGAAAGCTTGAAAAATACTTTTACATGTGTTATCTCGTTTCAATTTAACAACAGTTCTATAGCAAGAGGATTTTTTTTTAATTTTATTATGTTATATTAGTCACCATACAATACATCATTAGTTTTTGATGTGGTGATCCACGAGCCATTGTTTTCGTGTAACACCCAGTGCTCCATGCAGTACGTGCCCTCTTTAATACCCATCACCGGGCTAACCCATCCCCCCACCCCCTCCCCTCTAGAACCCTGTTTCTCAGAGTCCTTAGTCTCTCATGGTTCATCTCTCCCTCCGATTTCCCTCCCTTCATTTTTCCCTTCCTTCTCCTAATGTCCTCCATGCTATTCCTTATGTTCCACAAATGCAAGAGGATTTTATTGGTAATATTTTATGGATAAAAGAACTGAAGTTCAGGAATACTAATAAATTGTTAAAAGTCACAAAGCTAATAAAAAAAGAACTAAAGAGAATTGGGTTGACAGATATCTTACAAAGATATGTATATAGTCGAGGAGCAGTATTACGAATAGCTTTAAATGGATTAATAATTAGCATCTCTCCATAGCAATCTATGCAGCTATGCAAAAGTCAGGCAAACACCAGAATATTCTCTTAAGCTGTTGGATGACATATGGACTGTGAAGATTTTTTTTTCCTGCTCTTGCTCTAATATTAGATTTTAAAAAGTGATAACTATTTTTATGTTACTTATTTATGTGAATTGCATAGTTCCGGAAAATGAAAATAAAATTTCTGCTGACAGTCAAGATTTTAAACGTTGCACTGCCCTAGTTTGAACATGATCGTGTAAGAATGCATAACGTATGGATGTTCTAAGATTGAGAAAGGAGCCAATCTTAAAACCCATTTAAGGATGGAAGGGAAATGTAATACATGCAATTAGTTCCGAATTACACAATATAATAAATGATACCTGAGTATTCAACACACTAAAGGTGACTAAGTCATCAGCATTTCTTAAAAAATGTATCTTTACCATTTCCTTACATTGATATGATGTGCTTATCTGTCAGTCTATGCTTCATTTATTTTTAATAACATAGTAAAATTTAAAAAATGTGAAATAAAAATATTCTAACTGCAAGTTTTTATCTAAAAGGGTTTTGATTTTTCTCATGGTGTTTTAAACCCTAAATAACTGTAGACAGCCACAATTTACTAGAACCTGTTACAGATTAAACTGGAGTATTTGTGAATAAGTCCTCAGTTACATTACTTTTATATGCAATATATATATATTTTAAATGCAATTTTCTGTTTATAGGGTCCTCCCGGAGCTGCAGGTTCAGAGGGAAGACAAGGTGAAAAAGGTGCTAAGGTAAAATATACAATGTTTGAATAGCTTGTGCATAAATTGAACAACATCTATCTCAGTACTCTTAATAACATAAAAAATATCATTTTTCATTATTAACATGTTCACACATTTTATTTTCTAACAGGGAGAAGCAGGTGCCGAAGGTCCTCCTGGAAAAACTGGCCCAGTTGGTCCTCAGGGACCTGCCGGAAAGCCTGGTCCAGAGGGTCTTCGGGGCATCCCTGGCCCGGTGGTGAGCATCTCTGCTAAAAGATGCCATTTTGAAAATGTTTTATTTCCCCCCCAAAAAAACGTTTTGAATGAAAATGTTTATGTCAGCATTATTTCATAAGGTATCGTGTGGATGTTTTATGGGAATTCCATAAATATTATGTAGTGATTAAAGCCAGATACTCTTCAGATATTTAAATATGTCATTTATTTTAATAAGTTCAGGGTGAAATTCCAACACAGAAAGGCAGAATAGAAACTAAACCCTAAGAACTCAAATATGTACAGTTTTTATACATACATCCATAGAGACATACCCCATGTAAAAAGATTCAAAATTGCTTATAACATCTGTAGATGTTCTCCATGTGATTGGATTCATAGGTGATGTTTGCTTGCTTGCTTTTTGGATTTCCAAAATTGAAATAAAAAAAGATATGCATGCTTTTGTTAATAAAAAAAAAAAATTATGCTTATTTTCCGTAGGGAGAACAGGGTCTCCCTGGAGCTGCAGGCCAAGATGGACCTCCTGGTCCTGTGGTGAGTATGATCTTTCCTGTTATTTAGAAAGGGAGAATTCCAGAAATAAAATTGTTTATAAGCTAGAATTTCTGATGTTTTATATCGTAAATAAGCTTATATTTTGTACAATATTCAAGGAAGTGTATTACTTAGACCTAAAAAGGGGAAAGTAATCTTCACTGATAGGTTATTTGGAAAATATGCCACTTGATCAGATCTTTCCTTTCTTATGTCCTTTGGATAAAAAAAATATTTCCACTCTGAATAAAATGCCACTAATGGTCTAGCCAGTTCTTTTCTAAATGTGGACAGTTTCCCCAAATGTAGGCAATTACACTTAGTTTCCTGGCACTTCATTTAAAAGAATGACATTGGCACAGGCATATAGTGATTCCTTCACCAAATAAATTGTTCTATTCATGAGTCATACAGGCTGAAAGATAAAACATTAACCTCTATTAGTGAAAAAAGGCATAATTATCATAACTGGAGCTTGGTTACTATCATAAACCCTATGTGCAAACATGCTTGAGATATGCAACAGAGCATTTAGCTGACCAGCATACTGTTCATAGATGGGAGTTTATTATAGGTGCCAAGGTTATCCTCGCTACAGAATTTAGGCAGAAGTGAGAATCCAAGTCTTGCCTTTAAAATAATTATTTTCTGGGGCGCTTGGTGGCTTAGTCGGTAAGCGTCTGCCTTCAGCTCAGGTCATGATCCCAAGGTCCTGGGATCGAGCCCCGCATCGGGCTCCCTGCTCAGTGGGGAGCCTGCTTCTCCCTCTCCCTCTGCCTGCCACTCTGTCTACTTGTGCTCTCTCTCTCTCTAATAAATAAATAAAACCTTTAATAAAAAAAAATCATTGTTTTCTGGGTGACAGATTCTATTTTATGGTAGAGGCATTTGAAATTCATTGTCCAAAAGTAGTTGCATGTAAAGGGATTAATCAAAATAGCTAATAATACATACAGCATTATGCAAGTATAATGCATGTTGGTTCAAATAGTCAAATGCTTCTGTAGAGCATTTTATATTTTACAGAAATACCTCTTATCATGAACATATTAGTTACCTCAGAGATACATACTCACAAAGCCATCAAAACCGGGATTCATAATCTTAATTATTGTGGAGGAATTTTGACCATCCCTTTCAGTAAAAATGCCACAAAATGTACCAAATATTTCATGTTACAGGGATTATTTTTTTTAACTTTCACTGAAAAGTTAAAGATCATTTATTTTAGTATCAGGATAAAAGTTATCAAATTTTGAGTGGCCTCAAGCAGGAGATTGTCAAATCTGCACATGACACCATTAGCATGGGAACAGGGACCTGGCTGAAGCGGAGTGGGCTCCATGCCTGCGCCACTATTTAGGGAATATTCTCCTTAGATATGGTAAACTCCTAACTGTAGAGTCAGAGCCTGGAAAAAAAAAATAATTCGCCTTAATGTCACCTTAAAATTTGCCAGAGATTTTTTTCTTGTTATTTCAGATTTTCCAATAAGTATTCTGACCTTTCTCCAGATGAAATAAAAAACATCATGCTGGAGATTTCCTTCAGATAATATTAAAAATAAAACCATCAGACATACCACCTGACTCCAGCTTGTAAAAGTTTATATTTTTGACTCTTAGGTAAATATGAGTTTATCGAGCAAGGGAGAGAACAACTCATACCGTTTTGGGCAGAGTGAAGTGAAAAGCATCAGAATTTAACAGTGTGGGTGCCATGCCTTTCTCTGGCTACTTGTTTTATCAGAGAGCACTTATAATGTGAATAGATTGTAGCTTTTTCATAGCATCAATTAATTCGACAATATCTAATTTTAATGAAAATGCTAGTCAATTCTCATGAAGTGAGGAGGGGCAGAGAAACCATCTTCAGGATGCTTTTTATGGCAATTGAATGAGCTTTTCAACTCAGCTAAGACAAATTTATTTTAGTAGGCAATTTTTGATCATGGTTATTGACTCTCAAGCCAAGCTCCCTAGTTTCAAAAACAAGCACTACCACTTACGTGCTGGATGACTTTAGGAAAGCTATTTATTTATTTTTCTAAGCTTTAGGTTCCTGATCTGTAAAATTAGAATATCAATAGCATCTATCTCATGGGATATTATGAAGTTTAAATGAATTAAATGGGGATATTAATATCTTCTACCCATGGGATTCTTATGTTAATTAAATAAGTTATATGTAGAACACTTAGACCATTAATTGGCACTAGGAGCACCAAATAAAGAATTATCAATTGAATGAAATGATGTTTTGAAAAATAATTTCATATTCTTAGTGAAAAGTAACTAAATTTGGGGTGCCTGGCTGGCTCAGTCCATACAGCATGCGACTGTTGATCTTGGGGTCCTAAGTTCGGGCCCCACATTGAGGGTAGAGTTTACTTAAAAAAAAGTAACTAAATTTGACCTCATTCATGCATATATACCATCAATAAACGTGTTTGAAAGACACTGACTCTTTTTTTTTTAAAGATTATTTATTTATTTATTTGAGAGAGAGAATGAGATAGAGAGAGAGAGCATGAGAGGGGGAAGGGTCAGAGGGAGAAGCAGACTCCCCGCTGAGCAGGGATTCCCAATGTGGGACTCAATCCCAGGACTCCAGGATCATGACCTGAGCCGAAGGCAGTCGCCTAACCAACTGAGCCACCCAGGCGCCCGAAAGACACTGACTCTTAAAGCAAATGAAAAGGACCAACTAATTATGCTGACTTACAGCAGTTAGAGTATAAAGTAGGTAAGTACTATAATAGAATCAAGCAGAGAATGCTAAATATATTCAGAGTAGGACTGTTAAAATGCCCTTTCCTCTGGGGACCTTTCCCTCATCAGAAGTATGGTAAGATTATTAAAGAAGGAAAAGAGAGGCTTAAATGTGTATGGGAGGCTTAAAAATGTGGGAGGTAAAAATAAGAGGTTTCAAAACTCATACAAATTTTCATTTGTCTCTGAAATCAATCCATGTGAAATTCATCTGAATATTCTCTCCATAATGTGTTTTTCCTCGTTATAATTATAAATATATTCACATCCACATCCAGGTCTACACGTGTTTCAGAAGCCTGTTTATCACTATATTTCTGCAACTACCTATTGGGTCCCTTTTCCCCTTCTAGAAGGTGCCTGAAACTTCTTGCTGTAGGGTCCACTAGTCAGAAAACATTCCCCTTTCCCAACTTTTAAATACAACTTAGCTGTTCAGTAAGTACAACTTACAGTGCTTTCATCATTCCAGATAGGAAGCTACCTAATTAGACAATTGCACTCTAACAGAGTGTTTAGCAGTATGGATGCCTTTCCTTTTTCTCTGGCTTTTTGTTTTATCAGAGAGTATTTATGTACTTCCTTATACACTTTCTTTACTTAAAAGGTATTTTATAGGTATTTTATATACAACTTTATATTAACCTTTGGAATGGAAATTCTTTGGGGTGAGAGTGAAACAGATCTTTTAGAACTTTTAAAATGATATGTGTTTGGTGCTTGCCCATCCTGTAATCAGCTCTACTAGAGTTTAGATATGGTACAGTATTTTTCACTTTAAAAGTTAGACATTTTTCATGGTAAAAATTGAACTTCTATAAATGCATGAATTTTATGTACATATATATTTAGAATCACCATATGGAACTGAGGATAGATTAAATAGTACATATGAGAGCTAACAGAAAGCTAAGGACAATGATGAGATTATATAAAGAATAACAAAAGGGTTTTTTTTTAAGTTGAATCAAATTTTTGAGTAGTCAACAAGAAAAAGAGATGAAAAATTACCATAATATAATTATACATTCCTTCTTTTCACATACTGATAAATAAAATATCTGATAGCATTATTTTTCAAACCATAAGTGCCTGAATAAAATGGTAGGATGGCTTACTGAATTGCAGTTTTATTTTTTTTTTTATGCTACCTTTGAACTATCTGTAGACAGGGTTGAGATGTGTAGCATCCCATAAAGATTCACCAAGTTTAAATAATAAAGCATTTGCTTTTCACCAAACTAAACATTATTTCACAATATTACATTCTAAATAAAGTGCAGAATCTACAGTTTCTTTAAACTTCAATGCACTAGAGTTGTGAGATGCATATCAAAGCAAATATTCTGTAAAGCATAATACTGCAGGGGAAAATGTTTGATTGTGTGTTCTGGACACTTAAGAATGTATCATCCTTGTTTTCCTTTCCACTTATTACTTATGAATTATGTATTTCCCTAGGGTTTTTCAATTTACAATATCCTAAATAGGAAATAGAAAATATGTACTTGGAATAACATTTTTATATGCAGAATTGATATTTTTGATATGTTCCAAGTTCAGAGGGTTATTTATAACTGCTATCAACATCATAACTTTACCAATTTCTATTTCCAACTGATGAAAATGGTAAGAAACTGATTTTGCTTGGTAAATTCGTACTCAGATAATGTTTTCAAGTTCATAAGAAATTATTAGCTTAGAGGAATTAATCCTCGTTTCCTCTAACTCTTTTATGTACATTTATAGAAATGATTTAAAATGCATAAACACAATGTCTAGTATATTTCTCATTAAGCCTGAGTAATCAGAATTCCAGTATTTCTTCTCTTTCATCCTCCTCCTCCTTCTCTTCCTCCTCCTCTTCTCCTTTTCCTTTTCCTTCTTTTTTGCCATTTTAGCTTATACTATAAGAATGTGTTGAGAAGGCTGATTGATAACTGATTGTAACTTTTCAAAAATGCTATACTTCACTGTTTATACAGTACTTTTGTAGGTCTGGTTTCTCTTTCATTATTACAATGCTATGATACAGTTATTACTATTAGAGTACCTTCATAAATGAAGCTCAGAGATAATAAGTAATAGATCCAAGGTCACCCAACTAATGTGTGGTTAGACTTGAGACTCTGAATGAAGCAGTGATTAGCATATTGATGTCCGGCAAGCAGCACCCTATCAGTTCTCCCACTTAGAGCAAAATTGTTGTAAAGTATATCATATGCTTAAAAAAGTTTGAATGTAAAATGAAAAGTTAAGAAAGAAAAAAATCTGGCCTGTACATAGTTTTGTATTTTCAGTCTGGAGAATGTACTTACTTTTAATTTACTTATGTCAGGTTTAACCAATATTCTTAAAAGGTTTCTACTTCGGGTACAAGCATATGGTTCTTTCATGAAGTTACGTTTTTATTAGAACCATTTTTTTCGTACTTTTTTATGCCACCTTGTTCTAACATATAGAGTCTTTGGCATTTATCCTGATGGTGACATGGTCTCAAGAAATTATTTGTTTCCATTACTCATTGATATTATTCCTTTTAAAATGTGCTATTGGGGGGCACCTGGGTGGCTCAGTTGGTTAAGCGACTGCCTTCGGCTCAGGTCATGATCCTGGAGTCCCAGGATGGAGTCCCACATCAGGCTCCCTGCTCAGCAGGGAGTCTGCTTCTCCCTCTGACTCTCCCCCCTCTCATGTGCTCTCTCTCTCATTTTCTCTCTTTCAAATAAATAAATAAAATCTTAAAAAAAAAAACTACTTAAAAAAAATAATAAAATGTGCTATTGGGCAACATTATTTTCCTAATGATTCATCATGCATTTCTGATAAAATCAGAAAAGAATAGATGCAAAATATATTCCCTTAATTTAAAAAGTATTAAACTAGTAGAACTAAATGGGTAATGCTTTTATTTTAACATAAATGAGTTCCTTTATGCTGTTCGGATTTGCATATTGATTTAACCTGATTTGGGACCTAATGGCACAGAGCCATGTCTCTCAAAGCATACTGAGTATCAAACCTATGAAACAGATCCCTGGTCTCTTAACTCCAGAATTTCAGATTCAGTTGGTCTGAATGAGGCCTAAGAATTTGCTTTTCTAATAAAAAGTTCACAGATGAAGCTAATGCTGATGGTCTGAGGACGACACTTTGAGATCCACTATGATAGGGTGTTAGTAAACAAGATGAAAATCTGGTTTTTAAACCCAGCCTTAGAAGGTACTTGGAAGTAACTTTGGTAGTTTCTTTGTCATCTACGTTTTGTCTGTCAGAGATTTAACAAAGTGGCATGATTATTTTTATACAAAAGAAAGTCTAAACTGAATTAATATAAATTTATGTCTGACAATTAATAATTTTCTCCTTATTAAAAGAATATTATTAGGGGTGCCTAGATGGTTCAGTGGGTTAAGCATCTGCCTTCAGCTCAGGTCATGATCCCAGAGTCCTGGGATTGAGCCCAGGGTCCAGGATCCTTGCTCAGTGGGGAGCCTGATTCTCCCTCTCTTTCTGCTGCTCCCCCTACTTGTGTTCTCTCTCTCACTGTCAAATAAATAAATAAAATCTTTAAAAATAAAAAGAATATTATTAGGCACATTCACATTTAAAAGTACACATATTTTCTATGAAAATAATTTGTATCTATTGTTAATAGAATGATGTAGGGAAATTGTCCACTTTTATATCAATATACTTAGAGAATTTCAAATTCATTCATGAATTAAAACAAATATAAGTATATATAATACTAGTCCAAAATACTATTGTTACACAGTACTAATTGTACGAACCCTATTCTTACTTTCCCCTGATGATCAGGAATTCAGTTTAAGGTGTAGATGTGAGAAATTAAGGAGTGCAAAAGGTTCATCTACTCAATCTCACGAGACAGGAATTATAATCCTCAATTTATAGATGAGAAAACTGAAGCTCTTTTTGGTTAGCTAATTTAAATTGCTAATAAGAGAGGCTGGCTTCTATCCCAAGTCTATCCTATTCTGAGCCCATACTTTTTATATTACATCATGCTCCTTGGATCAGATCCATGGCTCTTAATACTTTAAATTCACAGAAATGATGGACTGGGACTTAATGTGCTCTTTCACATGGAAGATTCTAAGTGTCTGGGTAGAGAGGAAAAAAATTGCTCGTGCTAGCCTTGAAGAAGTTACAATAGTGAACACTCATGGTATAGTTTGGTAAAAGTTAAAACAATTTGTTTTCTAAGTGCCATGTTAAAAATCGTCACTGAAGCTATAATTCTAAAATTCAATTCAATATAAATAATTCAAACTCATAGAGAAACTGTAGAAATCTTTTGCTTTGTTCTTCCGGCTGCCTTACTATTTCAGGTAGTAGTGACCAACACTTTGTAGCCTTATATTGGCTCTGATTTCATCAATCACACCCTTACATTCTTTTAGTGTCAGTTACATTTCTTCTGACAGAAGTTCTTGCCTGCATAGTTTCATTTGTCATTAATTTCAGAACAAGGGTCGTATTTTGTATTGCCTTCACTATGGAATACACTATTCTATAAAAACGTTTGTTTCAAAGTCATCAATATGAATGATTCCATGGGTAGGGGTCAGAACTAAGAGTTAGTTGTTGAAGTCATGCCACGATTTTCACAAAAATATAATTTAGCATAAATGGATAAATATCTTGTCCTTGGACCATAAGAAAAGGTTAAATTGGTAAAATAGAGATGTTTACATGAAAAAGCTAATTGTTCTATTATTAAATTTACAAATCATTTAGATAAAAGATTCTTCAGGAATTACAGTTAAAAATACTGTCTTGGGAGTTTGCTTAGAAAAAGTGGTTATCAAAGGTCAGTTGACTGTCAAAAATTTATTGAGGTTTTTTTAGTTTTACATGAAATATTGTAATGTATTACAATATTCGGAGCTTAGCACTGAAATATCTGATTGAGTTGATACATGATTTGGAAATCCCTTCTTCTAAAATTAGTGTATTTAAAAATGTATCCTTCTTTTTCAGTTTAAAGACCATATAAACCATGTCTTATTTCTAATTTCATATTTCTGTGGTCAAACTTATCAATATTATGCTTTATAATTATAGTTAAATATTAAGCCATGGAGTTTTAAACAAGCAAAATTATTTTGAAGCCTGAAAAATAAGCACTAATCATTATTAATTATTTTCAAACTCTGTCATATTACCCAAACCAAATTTGCCCTGTGGATAGTAGTATGATTCTCTAACTCATACCTACTCTATGTATGTTTATTATTTCTCATTATTTAGGGACCTCCTGGCTTACCTGGCCTCAAAGGTGAACCCGGCTCCAAGGGCGAGAAGGTGAGAATAAAAGCACATGTTATTACAATTTTGACATTCTAATAGCAGAGACAATAATTTTGCAGATTGAATCACTCACAAGGAAATTTCAAAGAATATCTTTGTCCTTCTAACCAAGGAAAAATCTGTCAATCCTCTGCTTCCCAGATGAATTTAGAGAAGAGAAAATATACAAAGTCATAGTGAAAAATATATCAGAATTCAGTGTTATATTTTTTCAATGTCCCCTTGTAGGAACCATATGGAGAAAGCATATGGTTATACTAAAATAACCCTTCAGAAAATAAACAGATGGAATAACAAAATGCCCATTTTTATGTTTTTAAACATGAAAATAAAAAATTTAAACTAGAATACCTTTGAAATAGTAATTTGATCTTCCAGAATGTATGCTGAGTTGCAACAAATAATTAAAGAAAATAAGCCTTTTTAGAATACCATTAATGTTTTTTGGATTATTTTTAAATCTCCAAATGTCTCTTAAAGACTACAGAGTCTCTGAAGAGTAGAAATCATTTCATATAAAATATGATGCTTATTAAAATAATGACTTTTCAGTTGTTTATTTCATCAATATTACATACGGCCATTATTGGTCTCTTAGTTGAGGGAATTCATTTTAAGTAAATGAAACACCGAAGATGGTATTTTTAGAACACATTTCGTTCCCTAATAATCCTTCCCACCAATAAAAGTCTCACTTAATGTAAGCAGTAAATGATCCTGTTAGGTAAGAGAAAAGCAGGTTCTTAATACTACATATCCTTCAGAAAGGGTTAAAGTTTTTATCTATTTTTTTTTACTTTTATGTTTCATAAATTTAGTGTGCAGTTATTTTATGACCATAATTTAATAGATGGTTGTAATTTACATATTGTTAAATTTCTTTTCTCTGCCTTCTAAAGGGACATCCTGGTTTAATCGGCCTGATTGGTCCTCCAGGAGAACAAGGTGAAAAGGGTGACAGAGGACTCCCTGGAACTCAAGGATCTCCAGGAGCAAAGGGGGATGGAGTGAGTAAAGATATAAATTATTCTCCTACTCCTTTCCAGTCATACACACACACACACACACACACACACACACACCCCCACACACACACCTGAGCACATTCCATTAAACATGACCAAGGAGGTGATTTAGACCATCTTTAATCTCTTTAAGTCAATGATGTTTTCAAAAAGAAATTTACTTAACCTTAAAGTAATAAATTAAAAATATTACAAGCTAGAAATCATAAAAATTACAGTTCAATAGTTAATTACACAAAAACTTATCGAATCCCCAAAACATACAAATCATTATTCTGAAGGCTGCTTTATATCTATAAAGATACAGACATTAAAGCAAATGGGAAAAAAAATACAGATTATCTTGTTAAAATTATTTCTTAGATTCACAATGGAAAGTTTTAGGTTATTCTTACATATTTTGCATAATCAAAAGTTTGCAGTGTGTTTTGTTCTGCAAAACATGGCATAAAATAGCTGAGGAAAACTCTATTTTGGATGATTCTCTCTACAGGGAATTCCAGGTCCTGCTGGTCCCATAGGTCCACCTGGTCCTCCAGGCTTACCAGTAAGTGCAAGACAAAAGAATTTTATAAAATAAACTTATAAATATACCAAGGAGTCATGAATTCTCCAGATTTTTATCTGCACTTTTGCCTTTGCCTTTTTTCTAGGGCCCTCAAGGACCAAAGGGTACCAAAGGCTCTGCTGTAAGTACTTTTGCCTTTGGATTTTCATTTTTCAGGGAAGTCCAGTCAAATGCCTTGTTCCCCATTCATCTTGTTCCTTTTTTTTTTTAAACAGGGACCTGCCGGCCAGAAGGGTGACAGTGGTCTTCCAGGGCCTCCTGGGCCTCCGGTAAGTGCAGAATAACAAGACTGATATGCTGACATTTAGCATCCTGAGACTGCCAGTGATTTCTCTGAATTTGTAAGAAGAATGGAAAAAAAAAAAAAAAGACATTCTGTCAAAGTGCTGATTTTTCTAGGAAATAGCACTATATTAGTTACATAATCAGGTCCCCATGCCAAGATTTTTCTTTTAATTGAATATAAGGATCCATTAACTATGTATTATGATAGTCTTGTTTTTGTTTTTCAAGAAAATTATATACCTTTTTATGTCATGTTTTTATGAAAGCAGTTGATTGTATGCCACAAAGATACATACATGTCTGACCACACTAGGAATAAAGACGAAAGTTTAGATACTTGGCATTTGTTTTCCTACTATATATAATGATCACCATAAAAGCAATAATGATTTGTAACATTTGTTAATGCTGACATTTTCCAGGCTTCACATAACTACTAAGTGTTAGATCCGCTTTGCAAGGGCTGCCTTAACAGGCACCACAAACAAGGTGGCTTAAATAATAGAAATGTATTATCTAACAGTTCTAGAGGCCACAAGTCCTAGATCACACTATGGGGAGCATTGGTTCCTTCTGAGAACTGTGGAGCTGAAGGTCTGTTCCATGGCCCTCTCCTTGGCTCCTAGATGGCTGTCTTCTCCTATCTTTTCCTATCATCTTCTGTCTATGTGTGTCTTTGCACCCAAATTTCCTCTTTTTATAAGGATACCAGTCATATTGGAACAGGATCCACCCCAATGCCCTTATATTTACTTAACTAATTATATCTACAGCAACCCCATTTCAAAATGAGGTCTTATTCTAAGGTACGGGCGCTTAGGACTTCTACATATGAGTTTTTGTGGGACACGATCCATACCAACATGGATTTAACTATTTGGTATGGTTCTACTCTTGCCACATATGCAAATTCAAGTCTGGCTGCATTTTTTAAGCTTTTTAATTTATGCAGTTTTAAGCTATATTTGAAATAAGTTAATGTGTATTTTTCAAAGTTTAGTGTTTCATAATATAAATTATTATCAAGCACAATAGACAACTCATTAAGTAGCATAAGAACCCTAAAATGGTGTTTTAATCTTCAGAGACTAAAATCTAGTTGCAGAGATAGGACACATAAATGAGGACTAATTAATAAATAAGAAGGTAATGCACATATGTCCACACAAATCTGTGCTACATTACTTATGTAGAAAAAGGTCCAGAAATCATCTGATTTGTGTGTCTACCTCGGTATCCCTACTAGATTCTTTTTAAAAGAACTTAGAGTTTACACATCGATATTTAAATATGTATATGTGTATATAGTAGCAATTAGAGAAAACTAGGAAAAACATTGGAAAGCTAAACCAACTGTAAATTCTTATAACAACGACATAACCAGTAATAATTATGCAGAATATTTTAGCTTCAGAAGCAATTACATGCACATTATCTCTTTCACAGGGTCCACCTGGTGAAGTCATTCAGCCTTTACCAATCTTGTCACCCAAAAAAACAAGAAGACATGCTGAAAACATGCAAGCAGATGCAGGTGATAATATTCTTGATTACTCGGATGGAATGGAGGAAATATTTGGTTCCCTCAATTCCCTGAAACAAGACATCGAACATATGAAATTTCCAATGGGTACTCAGACTAACCCAGCCCGAACTTGCAAAGACCTGCAACTCAGCCATCCTGACTTCCCAGATGGTACGTTAATAATACATGACACAGCAAATGTACTGAACCTCTCAGTTATGATGGTGCATTGTCAGCTCATTAATTCTAGTTAAATGTTTAATATAGAACCTAAATAAAACTAAAGCAAATGATTATTCATTCCAATCTTGTAGACAGAAAAGGTCATTTACACTGTGCAATTCAAGATCTCTTCGGAGAATCCTTGCCTGTTACATAAGGTTTCATTAAATTATGACAAGATCATTTTTGGATGATTATAGATAACATAAATGCATTTTCCCTGTACTATCATAGAAAGGGTTTTGTGTGTGCACGCATGTGCACATTAGTATATAATTATTTATGTCCTATAACCTAACTTATTTTACATTGATATGAGTAAAGTTAACATGAGTAATAGCACAACTGAATCATATTTGACCTATCAGTTTAGCAATGATTTGGTGAACAGAATATTTAAGAATTCGGATATCTTGGGGCAAAACTTTATGTCATTGATCCACAAATAATCAGAACTGTGAACAATTTATTTGTAATAATAATCAGGATAATTTAATATATCTACCATTTAACATAAATGTTTACATATCCATCCTGAGAAGGCAACAGTTTCAAGTATCCTGAGTTAGTTAATAAACTCACATAATTACTAAACTAACAAGGGGCAGATCTTTATGTGATCTTAAATCTCCCACTTGATGTGGAAATATTTTGTCACTCTTTTTACCATTGGGACAATATTATTTTGCTCTGTCAATTATGTAAGAATGCTATAACTGAGATCTAAATAACTCAGTACAGAGAGAAAAGTTCAATGTGATTCAGAAACAGCCACCACCATAAAGGAAGAATGTCATAAAATCGTCTTATCTTAATCAAGCATAGCCTGTTAAAACTAAAACACAGGTAGCTATTAAGGGTTCCATACAGACTGATATCCAAGGTCTTCAAATTTATAATATGTGTATTTGAAAAAAATATGTTTAGTTCGGTAGTGATGCAGTGATTTATAAGAATGATTCAGACTTCCGGTCTAGCTAAGATAATCATACATTATTGAAATTCAAATGTGAAGGATTACAACACGTAATGAGTTTAAAACAACATATGATTAATTAGAACCCGAGCAGTCAAGGAAAATTTTTGTATATTTTGGAAATGGAAAGTTCACCGTGGGCTACAGTTCCCTATGGTTTCCATATAATAACTAGCATTATTAATTCTTCAATGTGTTAATTAATTGCAATTAAATATTAATTAATTAATTTAGCAGTGCCAGGCACTGTTCTTCAGACAGAGATTCATAGATGCGCAGAAGGAATAGTGCCCTTGAGCTACTATTCTCAAAATATGGAGACAGAAAAATCGTTAAGTATTAATAATAACATATTATGACAGATACTGTGGAAAAAATGAGTATTTATATAAGTAAGAGATGATTCAATTTTGGATAAATAGGACGTTAATATTTAAGGAGGTGACATTTAAACTGAAACCTTTCAAGAGGTAGCCAATCATGCAAAGAATCAAAAGGGTATTCTGGGCAGAGGATATGGGTCTCTTGAAAGCTTTGAAGAAGACAAGATCTTGGTGTCTTCAAGGAACCGAAAGGTCTCTGTGGCTGAACGATAGTGAGCAAAGTGAAAAATGACTTAAGTGATTTGGAAGAAAGCAAAGTAGAATCAAAGGAAGCTGGTTAAGGAGCTGTTGGACTAATCTAGGCAAGAAATTGTGGTGACTTGATTTAGGGATCTGATAGTAAAAATAGGAGATGAATAAATTAGAGATAAATTGTACATGGTATCCATAGTATACTGAATTTATTGAACAAAGGTGTCTTAGTAATTAAGTTATTATTATGTTATTTGAAGAAAATTAATGACAATATTAACTGAATAAATCAAGATAAAAAATACCACAGAATTTCTAAAAACCATAATATATACCATTAAGAGTGGTTATCCTGGTTGGTAAAATCCTGGATGATTTTCAACTTTATTTTATGTATTTTTTTTCTGAGGATTTCAATTGGTTCCAGATGTGAATCTATAAATGGTGCAATCAGAAAAAATGTAAATGTTTTTGTTAAATAAATATTTCAAGTGATCTGACATACAGTAGAAGCTAATTGACTATTAGAGTACTTTCCCTGTTTATATACAGTGGCAGTAAAAGATAAAGCAGATTGGTATTGGATTTTTTTAAGATTTTATTTATTTTTAAGAGAGAGAGAGAGAGATCACAAGTAGGTAGAGCATCAGGCAGAGGGAGAGGGAGAAGCAGGCTCCCCAGGACCCTGGGATCATGACCTGAGCTGAAGGCAGACACTTAACTGACTGAGCCACCCAGGTGCCCTTGGTATTGGATTTTTTTTTTTTTTAAGATTTTATTTATTGATTTGACAGAGAGAGAGAGACAGCGAGAGAGGGAACACAAGCAGGGGAAGTGGGAGTGGGAGAAGCAGGCTTCCCGCTGAGAGGGAGCCCGATGCGGTGCTCAATCCCAGGACCCTGGGATCATGACCTGAGCCCAGGGCAGACGCTTAACGACTGAGCCACCCAGGCACCCCTCGTATTGGATTTTTAAGAGTCCCAGTACTAAGTTAAGCAGTTAGAGATTTCAGAATGTTAAAATTTAATAATCAGTAGATTCACATAATTCAAACTAATATTTAAAATGAAGTGGCAGCATAGAAAATGGTAGGAGGGAAGCAAAGTATCATCACATATAAATCAATGCTGTCTCTCAATAGCTGTTAGCAACAAAAACCATATTGTCAATTATTTTAAAATAATTTTGTTATTTCCACTACTTACCATCGTTACTCATCTAGCACGAAATTAATGGTCACAGTCATTCACATGACAAAATTTGTTCTGCACCATTTAGATAATGACATTAATAGCAAACTACATTTAAATATATAAAATAGACCTTCTTTTTAAGATATGAGTACATTTACTACAAGAAGTTGATGCTATAAAGTAATGCAAAAGTATGATCCCTGAGGCCAAGTAGATACTATCACCTCCATTGTTACAGATGAATAAACCAAGGAAAATATAGTGATTATTATACTCAGACGATTTAAGTAGTAAATAATACATATGAGATTTAGGGTTAAGTTTATCTGATTCCAATATACATGCAACTTATTACAATGGATAAATTGAATGTTAATATTTAAGCTGAAACCTAAAAGTAACAGACATGCTAGGAACCAGAGTGTTCTGGGCAGAGTGTATGGGCAAAGCTTTGACGCAGACAAGACAAAGGGTCACTCTTTAACTAGTCAAACGCAAACCCCAATATGACCAAAAGCATAAAAGTGATTCTTGTAGGAAAAGATCCATCAGTATTAATTTTTCTTTATTTCTCTTTCCAATAAAATTTGATATTTAATGCAATCCATTTTTATATAAATGTATTTGTATATGACATATTTTTTCCTACTTCTAGGTGAATATTGGATTGATCCTAACCAAGGATGCTCAGGAGATTCCTTCAAAGTTTACTGTAATTTCACATCTGGTGGTGAGACTTGCATTTATCCAGACAAAAAGTCTGAGGGAGTAAGTACCAATCTGTTTTGGTGGTGACTGTTGACAGTTCTTGCCATGTTTTTGCAATATTGAACTAAACAGGAAAATTATACTGTCATATTTTCATTTATCTGCTTTTCTTACAGGGTAATTAGAGCATTTCATTTGCATAAACATGAATAAGACACCAACGTGATGCACAGAGTTAACAAATACTTCTCTCCTTTATCTTTTACACAGATGTATTCTTTATGCACCTGCTTGTGCTCTAAAATTCTATGGCTTTTCCATGACACAGCACAGCTGATTCTCAAATTTTAGTGCATGTATAGTATTCTTCATTCCAATTACCACATGATAGAACTCGCAGCTGTATATGTTCAAAATACACAATTTATAATCTTTTACATAAAATAAGAGCATCAGTGCCTTTGCGTGCTTTTTAAATGTTTAGTCTCTTCAAAAACATTTCTTGATTTTCACCCAGCAGTATCAATATATTTGAGTTCTATCTTTAAAGCTATAAAGACAAATGACTAATAGAGGGAAAGATTTCTCACTAGCATAATTATATTCTCCAGTTTCTGGTGATAAATGTTGCCTTTGTTTGTAATCTTTTAATAAATCACATCCTTCTTAGTAAATGGTGTGGGCATACAGAGGCACAGAAAGTCCTTAAGGCAGCTAAAGTCCTTTAGGTGTGGCTAGTCTCTTTAGCAGAGAAGTTAAGTTTGTGAGAAAAGGGTGGGCAGTAGCGGCAGGAGACAAAGCAACTTCTGTTTCCCATCAAACGTGGCCAGTGGCGAAGCGTAATAAAATTCCTGTAGCCCCAAACAAATGAGGGCACATGGAAAATGCCTCCCCTTACACTGATAACTCAAATTCCCTACAGTGAAGCCTTAGATACCCTTATATTTTGCTGATGTTTACAAAGCAAAACGATAAATGCAGATCTATTAAAAATTCTAAACATTCTTCCCAGCAGATGATTAGGCTTGCTTCCTGCCAATGACTTTTCCATAGCATGGCACCCTTAGTTACTGGCTGACTGCCTTCAGGATGCTTCCCTTCACTATGGAATACTGATGGTACTTGCCTTGATGGCTGATTCCAACTGGTATTATGAGGGGTTCTTTTGCAAGGAGTTTTGCCTAAGAGTCCCACCAGTGTCCCCTATAGCTCTTATTACGCCATCGGCAGGTTATTCTCCTCGACCCGCCCTTCTTTTTGAGCAATTAAAGAAAACAGGAAGAAAATGACTCAGTCTTCGCTAAGTGGGAATTCACAGGATCTCTCTCAAATTTTTCTCTTTATCTCATTTTCTGTAGTTCAGGATAGACTGTTTTAAAACTTCTTTGGCATCTTAGTCTTACTGAAAATTACTGATATGTACGTAAACAATACTGCTCCTAACTTTTACCTACTTTCTAATTTTCCTGTTCCTTTGCAACAGGTAAGAATATCATCATGGCCAAAGGAGAAACCAGGAAGCTGGTTTAGTGAATTTAAGAGAGGAAAACTGGTATGTTATTACTTCAACATGAAATGGTTTGTCTTACACTTCATAAATGAAGCTCAAATTATATATCTCTAGACCCTGACTGTGAAAGTCTAAATTATACTATCCCGGATTCCACGTGTTCTCTGGCTTGCTCCATCTATATCTCTTAGACCACTGTGGTATTTTAGAAAAGTCTAAATGTTTTGTATCAAAATACATGGAAATATGCTGAACATACCAAAATAATGTGATCAGATAAAGTATGCATTCCACTAAGTACCTGATAGACATCTTAAAAATAGATTGTTAGAAATGTCAGGTATAGAGGATACATAAATTATTTTTTGTTCTCTATTTCAGTAAAAACTTTTGGAATGTGAAATGTTTTTTCTGATTACTACATGTAGATATAAAGTGAACTGACTGACCTGACCTTTTATTTGGATTAGAGCACAAGTTCACTTAGATATTTTCATACAATGACCAGTTCACTATTAATAATTTGTTATAGGTATTTTAAGATTGGTGCCAAAACTAAATTTATATTATAAAAGCTGTTTAAAAATACGTGTGTGTTTAAAATATTAATAAGAATGTATTTTAAATGAAAGTTTCTCACTTATCCAGGTAATTATTCAATTTTTAATGTTCTTTAAAAAGCTATTATTTTCCAACGATGGCTGTTTTATAGTTATCATCCTATGGGAACCTACACAAATTAATGAACAATTTTAGTGAAGTTCTCCAGTTCACGTAATTCTTCAGTGCAGTCTTCAAGTTACATTAAATATCCATGGGACATCTTACCAGTGTAGAAGTTAAAAATACATACACAGAACGGTGTGTGTGGTATTATTTTTTGTTGTTTTGGTTTGTTTTCCTTCGTGTGCATTTCCCAAGTGGCCTTTTTTTCTTCAACCAAACAAGGTTCCTCACTATCTAAGCTATTAATCAGTAAGGATTAAGTAAATTCAACAATAAGGAAGAAAGTCATAGATAACTGCCTCTACATCAGCTAAATCTATAGTCTAGGTAAATTTCCTACTCCGTTTTTAAAAAAATCTAGGTTTATATGTTTCAGCTGACCCCAGTATTACAATTATACCCAATAAAACAATTTATGAATTTAATAAAGAGTTTTAGTAATTTTCAATTATCTTCCTGCTCTAAATACAAAATAAGTATTTACTAGCTTTGCACAGTGGCAGTATCATAGCCAATGAGGTTTATCCAAGGCGCAATTATTGCTAATTGAAAACTTTTCACAAAATAAGTATTTACTGACTCAACAAATATTCACTTGTGTCACCTGGGGCATTATGTTTGGTGACACAGTGGTGAGTAAGTACATCATCTAAGAATGAACAAACAGGCATGTCTGTGCAGTAAATAGAAGACCAAACACCTTAGAAAACTATGGCCCCAAAATAAAAACTACAGGAACATGTTTAAAATTTTGGGCCAAGTGGATATACTATGAAATTTTTTAAAGTAGGTGAGATTAAAAAAAAACATTAAGGGGTGCCTGGGTGGCTCAGTCGGTTAAATGAGGACTCTTCCTTTCAGCTCAGGTCAAGATCTCAGGGTCCAGAGATCTAGCTACCTTGTGCTCTGTGCTCAGCAGAGGTGGGAGTCTGCTGGAGATTATTTCTCCCTCCCTCCCCTCTCCCCTCTGCTCCTCCCCCCACTCACGTGCACTCTCTCTAAGAAAAAAATTAAATAGGTAACCTTTGCATTGCACCAAGATTCCTCAGTACCCATTGCTTCACTACTTTTTTTTTAAAGATTTGATTTATTTATTTGACATCGAGAGGGAATACAAGCAGGGGGAGTGGGAGAGGGAGAAGCAGGCTTCCTGCCTAGCAGGGAATCCTATGTGGGGCTCCATCCCAGGATCCTGGGATCATCACCTGAGCCAAAGGCAGATGTTTAACGACTGAACCACCCAGGTGCCCCTGTTTCACTATTTAAAAAGATACAGAAACATAATGAAAGATACTTCATAATCTATAATTTAAATTTATTTAAATCATTAATTTAAAAAGATACACAAATAAAATGAAAGATCTCTTGGAAACAAAAGCACTTTTTTGGAAATTTTTAATGGGTAGGACAATGAAGCATAGAAATAAAGTGATTTTTTTCAAAGATAAGTAGTGCTTACAGTAACTCGGGTGGGCGTACAATAGCGATTTCATAAAATCCTGTCTCTGGGTCTTCTGACCCTCCGTGCCCACTTTCTTTCCCTAAGTGAAAATGTGCCTATGGATTCATCCACGTGCTTCTGGGATCACAGTTCACTGTCAACAGTGATTTTTATCCTTTTATAACATGAAAGAGTAAAAGAATCTTTACGTGTCTTTTTTATTCTTTTATTCCCAGCTTTCCTATTTAGATGTTGAAGGAAATTCCATTAATATGGTGCAAATGACATTCCTGAAACTGCTGACTGCCTCCGCCCGGCAAAATTTCACCTACACCTGTCATCAGTCAGCCGCCTGGTACGATGTGTCAGCAGGAAGTTACGACAAGGCACTTCGGTTCCTGGGATCAAATGATGAGGAGATGTCCTATGACAACAACCCTTACATCAAAGCACTGTATGATGGCTGCGCAGTAAGTATCCTGGCTTTTGCCTTCTTTCTCAGGGTGAGAGGCAGTGGGTGACCACCTCAGTCTGGCCCTAAGCCAGGTTGCTCTCGTGGAAACTGTTATTAAGATCTGATGCTTAACACTGGCACTAAAATACAATATCTTAGAAGCCACTGATATTCACACACAGGCACACACACACACTCATGCACACACACACACACACACACACGCACTCTGAAACATACATATAGACACATATTCTAAAAGCCGTAATGGAAGGTAATCTTAGATCACATGCTATTTCTATGGACTTATTCCTGATACTGGAATACTATTGTAGCTAGTTATTCTTGAAATGAAAAAAATAAATCAAAAACTTTATTTCATTTGTCTCCTTCATCCATGATTCTAAAATGACAGATAAAGGAATCAGCATTATACCATTTATACCATAGAGAAGTCTTACCCTTGTGTTTTGTTTGTAAGGAGCTTGTCTGTCGGTTCTGTATTATACAAGTTTAGGCAGTTATTATCATTTTTTGTTATTTCTATCCTCTGGAACTATCCTTTTCACAAAAATGGGAATTCTATTTAAGAAAATGACCCAGAGAGCACACTAAAAAAAGTCATTGTTGTAGCTGATGACTGAAGAACTCACAGTTACAAAGAAATAGGCCCATGCCTTCAAGAAGTGAGTAGGGTACCCACAGATCAAAGAAGAGAAAATAAGACATATTAAAAGTAGCAAGTGTTTGGATTTCCCAATAGTTATGTACTGATAATCATTCACAAAATTAATATATAGCAGCAGAAATGCTTTGACTTTTGACCTTGTGCACTATAATTTCTATACTGTATCTTAAGAAACCGTGAATATTTATATAGTATGATTACAATGGTAAGAATATATTATTATGAAGGAGCCCAACCCAATTTTAGCATCAGTTTTCATATTAAACTGTATTTATCAATTCAATAAGATTCTCTTCAACTGTGCAATGTATCCAAATATTATAGTTGGGTAATAACAGCTAAATATTAAGCATTCAAAATTTAAAACTACATATGACATCAGTGATGACAAGAGTTAATTGCACGTAGATAATGGCAAATTTGTTTCTTACTCTCTTCTTTCTTACCTCCTCACCTCCACTCAGAAGCTTAAGAAAAAAATAACATATATGTTAAAACTATGAAATGATTGTGTAACTTTGTATTTCTGTTCAATTTTACAGTCCAGAAAAGGCTATGAAAAAACTGTGATTGAAATCAATACACCGAAAATTGATCAAGTACCTATCGTTGATGTAATGATCAATGACTTTGGTGATCAGAATCAGAAGTTTGGATTTGAAGTTGGTCCTGTTTGTTTCCTTGGCTAAGATTAGGACAAAGAATATATGAAATCAACAGAAAAAAATACCTTGGTGCCACCAACCCATTTTATGCCACATGCAAGTTTTTGAATAAGGATGGTATATAGAAAACAACTTGCTACATATATATGTACTGATTAGAAATACCGATGCCCTTGCAGGGGCAGAATCTTTACATGACAAAAGCTTCGAAAATCATAAAAATACAAGATAGTGTGGCTGAGATGGAAACAGGCCTTATTCTTGATTCCCAATTTTCATCTCTCCTTTTCCTATTTGGATTTCTTTGGTGCTGTAGAAAAAAGAAGAGAGAACAATATATATTCATAAAAGATATGGTGCTCATTCCCATCCATCAAGGATGTGCTAAAACAGTGTGTTTAATAAATTGTAATTATTTTATGTACAGTTCTATACTGTTATCTATGTGTCCATTTCCAAAACTTGCACGTGTCTCTAAATTCCATCTGACTCTAATTTTATGACAATTACAGAACTATGATGGCAATAAATATATGTATTATGAAAAAATAAAGTTGAATTTCTGATGACTCTAATTCCCTTTCTTTGATTAATAATAAAATGCCTTTGTATATATTGATGTTGAAGAGTTCAATTATTTGATGTCGCCAACAAATTTCTCAGAGGGGCAAAAACCTAAAAGACTCTCGGAAGCACACTTGGATCAACTCTCCTCTACTGACAGTAACTTTGCTGAATTTCAGCCAAAAATATCATGCATTTTGATGCTTTATTCAATGCTATACCTCAGCCTTTTTCTTTTCAGAGTCCAGGATTTCCCAGGATCCTTGTATATATGGAAAATAAGCAAGTTTATATTTTTGGACAGGAAAATGTGTATGAGAATCTATTTAACAAACGGATGTCTCCATCAAGCAAACAATCAGATGTACAATTTTTTTACTACCTTATCTCATCTCATTGTTTTCAGTGTGCTTCAGTCATGCAGATTAATATTAAAAGATGGGAACTAAGCAATTATTTATGAATTTGTTCAATGTTATAATTTTTAATCGACCAACTTCTTGAATTTGATTCCAAGTTGCTTATTATAATAATCTTCAAATATTATTTTACCTGCACCTGCCCAAAAAATACTATTTCTTTTCTTTCAAAATAATATCATACATTATTTGACTTGCCTAATTCTTAAACAGCATATGGGTGGATTGTTACTAACAGTGCTTGTTTTAAAAGTCATACTTATTAAAGCAATCAAAACATTTTTTTTTCCACTAAGGTATTTTCTTCCAGGTAGCTTGCTATAGCAGTAAAATTTTAAAGTTACAAATTGAACTTTGTATCTATTTTAAGTAATATATGTAAGACTTGAAAATAAATGTTTTATTTCTTATATGAAGTGTTAAATTAATTGATACCAGATTTCACTGGAACATTTTCAACTGATAATTTATCACAAAAGACCATACCTGTAATACTGGAATTAAAACGTGAACACTTGTCATTCAGAAGTTCTTTTATTTTTGAAATCAAGTTTGTAAATGTCCTTTCAAGAAGGGCGATATGAATCGTATAAATAAACTCAAGTCTTGTCTACCTGGATTGGTCATTCTCTTTCTTAAATAGGTTCCAAATTACTCTCTGTTGCAGAAAAGGCTTTTGATTCTGTTTCTTGACCATCCAGATTAGAATCGTTTATACTTTTGGAAAAAGAATATTTTCCTTCAGAGATAAGTTGTTTAAATTCTCCACATGTCTAAAATAAAAACACCACATGGTAATACTCTATTTACAAAATTAAGGTAGGCTATACTTAAAATTTCAGAAAGATATTTTTCATAATTAAACATTTTGCAAAGTCTCAAACATATGTTCACAATTTCAGCACTAGAAATATTTCCAGAACTTTTACATAGCCTCTAAATTATACATAAAGTAATATTTTTTATCAAGAGAAATTCCATACATCAGCCAATTTAATGAATATATAGCAATAAGAGAGAATATTTTGCATATTGCCCTGCCCTGGGGAAGCTGTATTATTTGCCCATTTAAACAAAACAGTCTCAAATTTGGCACTCAATAGAATTAATGAATAAATAACTGAACTGCCTATCCTTTTTTATTCCTTGCACATATGGAGATGGTCTTCTTTATTGCTTTGGATTCTTTTCTCTCCCTTATACCTGATTTAATCTGAACAAAAAGAAGCTCAGTGGAAAAGAAAAAGCATATTATATGACATTCCAGTCTTGGCCCAAGCATGTATAAACTCTGGAGAATAATGTTGATCCTGGATGGATCCTGGCATGGGTGGATCCTGGGCCTGATGCACACAAAATTTGGCTTTACTCTTAAAAAAAAAAAATACAAAATTACAAATACAAAAAAATTACAGAATTTATAATTTTAAATGAATGAAGGTCTTACAACAAATTATTAATTATAAAAAACGGACCCATATCAAAAGTATCAGACAATCGGGAAAAAAATCAATGTTTTCATTAATTCTCTGAAGTACGTTTGTAATACTTTTATTCTATGTGTTTGTTTATTTTTGGCTTCAATCTCTGAGTGCCTCTTCATATGAGAATTTTATAATTTAATTTCTAGTAGAAAGAATAAGTTTTTCTAACATGTTCTTATCAACATTATGTTGATAAGAAACATAATCGCTTAGAGCTGTTTCTTTTAATTTCACTTCTTGTTATTGGTAAGTATTTTTAAAATTTTGGGTTATTTTAAATTTAGGAAAAGCTCTATACATTTATTTCATATATGTACTATAAATTTGTGAGAATTTTTCACAGGCTAGCTTCTGATTTCTGTACATTTTATACCTTGTTTTCTTTCCACTACCAAAGATTTCAGGCTCTGGGCACCGTAAGACAGATGCATGCCGTGATACAAACTCTGTCTTCCTACTTTCTATGTTATAACACAGTGGGTGATAGGATTATTCCATAAAGCCGTTCCTACACTAGGATTACTGGCAATAAGTTTACATAAATATGAACTATAAGCCACATAATTATACCTCACCATGTAAACCTAGCCTATAAATCCTGAATAAATGAGTCCTTAATTGGAATTCCTCATTGCTGCCTCTTTCCACGCCACCCAACACAAGAAAAAAATGCCAAAGAGAAGTTGGAGTGGAAAGATAATATTCTTAACAGATCATAGTGAAAGGATCTTACTTGGGCAAATTTTACCAATTATATGACTATGAGAACGTATTTCTAGCAGACCTCTCAAGGGCTTAGATGGTGTCCATGAAAGACAACGATCCTGAAGCTTAGTCCTCTATGCTGAGTAATTGTGACATAAGTGAATTAATGAAGGGCTTAGCACACTGATACACACCAAGAGCTAAATAAATAGTTGCTACTGCTCTGGATTTCCCACTGCTACTATAATCACCCTAGCATAAGTTCCTTTCTAAATCATAGCTAAGAACACGTGTGCTATTTACATCACAGAACGCTAATTAGATTTAATTTTAAAAATGTAAAACATTATACAAATTGCATGATCACAGAAGTCCAAAGTAGCAAATAGGATCCCATAAAATCCAAGCTTTACAAATGGGTCAGAAACGATACAAAACAGGAGGAGCTGCATAAGCCATGTAAATACCCAGGAACGGCACACCCATCAGACACAGCTTCTCAAATCCTCTTTTCCCAGCATGTGTTTTGCTCTCCTGAAGGATGAGTTGAATAGGCTTTAGAGTCTCTCAAATTTTACCCATTGCTAGGCCTCTATGGATGGAATGGTCATATAACTAATAATTCTTCATGCAGCTGCCCCTCAGAGATCCAGAGATGACAGGATTATTTACAATTGAAAATCTTGCAGAAGTGTATCCTGCTAGAAGCATTCCATGCTCAGAATCAATACATAGCAACACTTGCAGGATCCCCATGTACCTTCTAGCTAGTAAATCCATAGTCAATATTTATAAGGAGATTGGTCAGGATCAAAGCAGAGGTAGAAAAGAGTTACAGAACCACTGTTAATGCTTTCTTTCTAAAAATATAAATTGAGGGGCACCTGGGTAGGTCAGTCGGTGAAGCATCTGCCTTCGGCTCAGGTCATGATCCCGGGGTGCTGAGATGCAGCCCCGCGTTGGGCTTCCAGCTGAGCAGGGAGTCTACTTCTCCCTCTCCCTCTGCCTCTCCCACCCTGCTCATGCTCTCTCTCTCAAATGAATAAATAAAACCTTTTAAAAAAAGTAAATTGCAATAACATCAGAAATGTTTTATGCAACAACTAAGACTTATTTTATAATAAGCTAATGATGGTATTTCTACCTAAAATACTATGTATATGAAGTTACACAAAAAACACTGAGGAATACATTCCTATTTTTAAATTACCTATATATGTCTATGAAGAAATAAAGAAGTAGGTCTTTTTTTCCCATAATGGAAAGATTTTGAAGAGCAAACCGTATGTCCTAGTAGCAGATCTTATTCTAGGGACAACCTAGGGCACGAAGTAAGCTGAGTCTTCAAGCTTGATTCACCATCACTTTAGGGTCTCAGGTATAAATAAAATGTCTGCCTGCTATTTTTCATCTCACTGAGGGAAATGAGTAGGTCCAAGGCAAAAAGACACTTTCTCCTGAAGCAACATACGTTTCTGTGCCCACCCTATGTGAGATGACCAGACTAAATTAAATGAAACGAACACGTCCTCTAAGAAAGAGATGGATTTGCAGGTCCCTCAGACCAACATGGTGGAAAGGTCTGTGTAACCAATTCTTTAATGACACGAGTTTTGGCATCTTATCTATTTCAGGAAAATGAAATTACTGAGTAAAAATAATCATAGCTAATATTCTATAAAGTAAAATGTAGTTTAAATACCCTGAATTGTATTTTTATGTAAGTAAAATTTATTAGCTATATAGAAACAAAGTTTGCATACTAGATAAATTATTACCTAGTTATTTCCACATAGCTGTATAGATTTTTACCTCACTACTGAGAAAAATAAGAGTGGAAAAAGAAAACCAGTGATAACAACAATAAACCCTAAAGGTATTAACTATTTAACTAAAAGTAGAAAATAGATATGACTAGGTAAGTTAATATTTTATTTTAGATTTTTGGTGAAAGAGTTGAAAATCTTACCAGATTTTTTTTCTCTGTGCAGGGGTCTCCACTCCCCAAACTTCCAGACCCTACCACCCCCACTTTGGCCCTTCAACGCCCAACCCAGGAATAGAGTGGGAGAGGGAAGGGGGAACATGACAGGGTAGGAGGGAGGTAGCCAAGTAAGGGTAGAGGGGTAGAATTTGTAAGTAAATATTTTCTAAAGATAGAGTCAAGTGGTTTTGAACCATGAAATACTGATACCAGAAATCTTGAGTCATTTAATTATCAATTAATCGATGACCAAGTATATAATTTAGCATCATGATGAAGACAGGTCTTTATCAAAGATATATATATATATCAACTTTACAAAAGAATAATGTCATAAAGTGTCTGCACTATATCCTTATTTATAGTTTAATAAGAGAAAGAAAACCATCACATCTAAAAGAACAGTTTATTATCAAGGTTCTGACTATAAAGAGATGTTTGGAGAACTTGAAGGAACAATAAATGTTGGTTTGTAAGTGTGCTTCATGAGAAAGATGGTAGGTCCACAAAATGTCTGTAGAGTCTGGATGTGTGTGTCTGAGGGAGAAAAGGAAGACCACTTTATGGAGGAAACCCAGGAGAGAATTCCAGAAGCATATGTGAGTGTGGAACATGAAGAGAACAAGGAGTCTGATACAGCCCCAATGGTGTGGTGTAACGTCAAGTCCTATATTTTGGGTTGGGTTATAATGGCTTGAAAATCATACAAAAGAGTCTGGATATTATGCAGTAGGTAATAAAGAAGGAATGCTGGTTGTTGAGTAAGGCAAAGTCATAATGAAAGTAATGTTGAGAATGACTATTTTGGCAGTTTCTCAGAACTGCCTAGTGGGCATCTTATGCTGGATGGATCTATAAGTTGGGTCGGATGATAGGGACCCAGTGCCATAAGGCTGTTGATGAAATTTAAGTGAGCAATAATAAGGATTTGGATTACAGTAATAACACCTGCATGACTTAAAAGGAAGGACCAGTATAAAATAATCGGAAAGAAGAAATTACTATATTTTATCATTTAAAAATATTCTAGAGCCATTTACTGGATACATCTTAAAATAAGCTATACTTGCCTAGCCTTTAAGAACATAAGTCATAAAATCAGAGAAAAGTTATATTTACTAAAATCTGAAGAGCTAATGGGTCCCAGGGAAACAAATGACATCTGACACAGCGCTGTCAATTGGCTTTCTATCTCCTATCGTATCTCATATAGTATTGCAGAATATATATGAAAACAACTTGTTATTGCTTAAACAATACATGGTTACATCACTACGGGCAGCACCTGTCTCCTACATAAATAAAAGTTCATGTACATTATCAACCACAGAAAACATACATTTACAGAGAAATCAACTGCTAAAACTTATTATATAGTTGTGTCTTCTGATGTTGAAATTTTCATAAGTAAAAATTGGGACGTAAAGAATAAGCAAATATATGGAAATAATTATATATAATTTATATGAAAAATATTATCTAGCTGTAAAAAGATCATGGCATTGTAGGCACACAATATATATTTAAACATGTAAATAGACAAATGAAGAAATCATATCTATATGTCCTCTGTTGCCTGACCTTTAAAATGGAACTTTTTTTTTTAAGATTTTATTTATTTATTTGAGAAAGAGAGAGAGAGCATGAGTGGAGGGAGGATCAGAGGGAGAGGAACAAGGAGACTCCCCATATCGGAGCAGGAAGCCCGATATGGGGCTTGATCCCAGGACCCTGAACCCTGGACCTCGATCCCAGGACCTGAGGTGAAGGCAGACCCTTCATCGACTGAGCCACCCAGGCGCCCCCATTTCTAAATAAAAAAAAAAAATCGAAGAGCCTAGAAAGCATCAACTTTGATAGATGGTTTTTCCTACATTGGAGGTAAATGGAGCTTCTGCTCTTTCTGTGTTTCTTCTTTTAACCATCACATATTGGGAACAAGTTGCACAGATACCCTGGTCCTGTCATCAGCAAAAGGCATGGCAATTAGTTCTTTTCACATGAAATTCTCATTTGTAACAAAAAGGAAAGATGAATCATAGACACCAAAATTAAAAACAGAAGATCTTCAGGCTAATTCTAGTGACTTCATTCAAATAGAGCATGTGGAGGCAGGCTCGGTGCTAGGTTAATATGTACCCTGGCATCTGTTACTAAGGATGTAAGGCTTCTCAGCAAGAATCCTTCACAGTGATGCAAATCTGTATCTGTCATATGCATCGTCATCTGAAACACTAGGCTTCCTGATATCTCCACGTTGTTGGCCACCATTAAGCAACACGTCTGTTAAACAAAAGTGAAGCTGATATACAGATGTAGACCTTCAAAGAATCCCAGGAACTGAAGAATCAAAGGGAAACAAAGAAGACATCATTTCTTCTTTATCTGTTCTTCTTCACTCACTAATTTTTACCTAAGTGTAATGTTTTCTCTTATATATTTTTTTTAAGATTTGTATTTATTTATTTGAGAGAGAGCATGAGCGGTGGAGGGGGGCGGCAGGGTGGTGGCACAGAGGGACGAGAGGGAGAAGCAGACTCCCCACTGAGCAGGGTTCCAACGCAGGGCTGGGCTCCATCCCAGGACCCTGGGATCATGAGCTGAGCTTTTGCAGACGTTAACCGACTGAACCACCCAGGCACCCCTAATGTCTTCTCTTTTAATGAATGCTTTGTCTGAGAAGAGTTCTTTATGAGCAAATTAACATTTTCTAAGGAAATTTGGTGAAGGAAAGTTTACATTATACACATTAACATAGACCTATGTAAAATAAAATTAACTAATCGTCTGATGAGAGATGTTTTTAAATAACCCAAGATTGCCATTCTTCTGTCCTCGACAAATATATTCATGACCATTAAGCTATCAAATATTCAAAATTTTATCTTCACTTCTTGTCAGAACAAAGAATAAGTCATGTCTTCATTGTTGTTATCTATGGGGGTGTGCTTCCCATGCTTGTCTTGAAAGATCCCTCCCTCCTAGGATGGCACATCCTTTGAAATGAAGATGCAGATTAGATTAGAAGACGGGTATAAAGAAGCACTATGAGTTTGGCAGCTGGACAGCAGAACTGTTTCATCTGTCTTTATCTTTGTACATGCTCTGGGACTGGAGCATGTGGAAATCTTACAAACTGAAAGACCTAAGGTTTCTTATGCAACCTCTTAGCTTTTGCCATAACAAAAAGTCAAGCTTCTCTCTCAAGAAGCAGGATATCTTTGGTGTTTATATTTTAAACCCATCATCCCCACCAAAGACTTTATTTTTGTGAAATGTTTAACAGTGGCCATATATTTGATAGCGTTTACCATTTTTAGAACCCCAAAATGACTAGGTTTATCTTGACAAACTGTTGAAAGAAATAGCTTAAGGAAAGTTCTCATTTGAGCCACAGAAAATCACTTTAGAACTATGTTTAAAGGAAATGGCAAAAGTTTATCTAAGTATTCGGCAGAAAGTCAAATAAAATTCCTTAATTCTTCCCTCTCGTTGTTTTTTTATTCACAAACCTGGCCAGTTTTCTCCTCAAAATGTTTTTCATGACTCCCTTACCTATACAACTGTTACCAGTATCCTAGTCTGAGCTCCTTCTTAGATCAGTTCCCTAAATTTTACTCTTTATTCTAATTGCCCATCTCTACTTATTAAGTATTTATTATTGCTCATGAGTCTATACGTTAGATGGGAGCAGTTTCTGGCCTGCTAGATCTGGCTAGGTTGATCTTGCTTGCTTGGGGTCATGCATGTGTCTGTAGGCAACTAAATAGTCTTCTGAGGGCTAGTGATCAAAAATGACCTTGTCTGTGGTAGGCTTCCTTCACATGATATCTTATCCTCTAGCAGACTCTACTAGGCTTCTTCACAGGTGATCACAAGGGAGAGATAGAGACAGAGGGACAGAGAGAGACAGAGAGAGAGAGAAAGAAAACACAACCATTAATTTGAGGCCAGGGTCAAAACTTCTTTGGTATCAGTTGGGCCACATTCCATTAGTGAAAGTAAATCACAGACCAGCATATTCATTGCGAAGAGAAAATAGTCTTTACCTCCTAATGGGAGGACCTGCACAATTACATAAGAAAGTTCATGAATGTGGGAAGGAGTACAAGATTGTGAAGATTTCTGCATTCTACCACAATCACTGCCAATCTACTGCTCAAAAACTTTCAGTGACTTCCTATTTCATAACTGATCAATTGTAAACTCTGCTCCCAAGATTTCAAATACACTACGTGTTTCCATGTAGCCTAACCTTCATTTCCCACCTAACAACCTTCTTTTCTATTTTTCTTCAACATGCTTTCTCCATCTGTGCCAGCTCATCTAGTCACTGTGACATGAATATGTCTTGCACTTTTAATCACTCATACTTCTGTGCTCTCACCCCTACCTCCTACCTTATATGCTATTTTCCATCTCTTATACTTCTCTAAATTCTATTTTATTAAAGTCCAGCTTTTTGTTTTTACTGTTTGTTGTTATCAGAGTCTCAGATGTTTCCTGATTACTCCAGTGCACATTGCTATTTTTATTTATTTTTTATTTTTGAATTCCTAGAACATACACATACTTTCCACACAATTTTAGCCCCGGTTACATAGTTCTTTGTATCATACACTTCTTCTTAATGAGTGTTGGTTTGGTCTACCCCACAGGAGTATGAAATGCATATTCCTTAGAGTCTAAAAATTAGTTCTAATCATATAATAGGTATGTTATGGGTTGAATCGTGTCCTCCAAAAATTCATACCTTGGACTTCTGACTCCCAATTCGTTAGAATGTGATCTTATTTGGAGATAAGGTCTTTACAGAGGTAATCAAGTTGTGAAATGAAGCTATTAGGGTGGGCCTTAATCTAATATCACTGTTGCCCTTATAAAAAGGAGAAACCTGGACACAGAGATGACAAATACAGAGGAAAAACAATGTGAAAGAGACACAGAGGAGAAGACAGCCCTGTATCTACAAGCCAAGGCGGGAGGCCTGAAACAGATCCTTCCCTCACAGCTATCAGAAGGAACCACCCCACCTGGATTTTGGACTTCTCTTCTGTTATTTATACTACTTATTTGGTGGTACTTTGTTAAAACAGGCTTAGTAAACTAAAATGAGGTATTAAATAAATAGCCTGTCTGATTAATCTGATGAAAGGCTCATAAGTATAAACTATTAGTTCTATGTTCTTCGACAAGAGACACTTTGACTGAATTCCTAGGACCTTAACATTTCTGAATCACATATTCACAATACACAAAGCAAGGGATTTTGTTTTCAGAGTGCATCATCTAATATTAAACTTTTGATTGTTAAACTAAATTCTCTATATTCTCTTATATTTTAGAGATGAGAAGAAACACATATACATGGAAAGAGTAATGATGACCAACAAGTATGCACTGGGAAAGTAAAGTGGGCTGTTTTACTCTGTGCAACTATAAAATAATAACAGAACCTGAATGTTTTTAAGCTGTATGAAATTAAAAATTGAATATGAATAAGGTTATATGAACGTGGAATAGATTCGGCTGAGACATACACTACTTCTTTCTTCTCATGGGGATACAGGGAATGAGACTGACATAACCTCTCGCCTTTGAGACCTTAAAGGATGCCATATATTATCAAAATTAAATATTGATAATAATGATAATAATAATAATGGTAATTAGTTTTGTGACAGGCAAAATGTAGGGAGGAGAGGTCATCTGTGGCAGGGGTTCTAACCCTGATTAGGAACCCAGGAAAGCATCTGTGAGTAAATGAGCCCTGAAGAATGTATAGAAATTGCCCATCTCAATGACAGTGACAGAGAGAAAGTGTGTTAACTAAAGGAAATTATATCATGAATCTGGGCAAAAAAGAAAAATCTTGGAAGACCAAAACACCTGAGCATTATTCTTTTTCTTTTGGAGTATGGTTAAACTGATTTCTGTTTCTTTCTCCTTTTCCCACACCATCCAGTTCTTCCGTGTGGTTCTGCAACTTTCTGCGAGACGGCCACACCTCACGCAGGCTGCTGCCCAGCCTGGACCCACCCACTAGAAACGCGGACTAAAATAGTAAGACATGCCTCAGAGACTTGCTGGAACTTCTGCAGTGAGGAGAAACACGGGTCTGACCACCCAAATTGAAAATCCAACCCAGTACTTCAGAGATAAAACGATACCAAAAATAGGAACAAGCAATCATCAAGAGAACGATTGAAAGCACCTGCTGATGATTTCGTCTCAGAGCCTAACTCAGGCAGAAGAAAATTCAATAGTGTTCAATGAAGTACATAAAGTATTGAGGAAAATAAAATCCTGGTGCCTAAGAGAACAATAGTATTGATGTCTGCCGGCTCCGTGACAGCTGCGCAGAGGAGGCTGCAGAGCTGTGTACCAGCTTGCGGCGTCATAAACTACTCAATATGGACAGACTCATCCCCAGGACAGAGCTATCTGGGCAGTTATCCTGTGTCCTGTCCTTGGGAGGAGCCCTGCTCTACTGCCCCCAGTCCGCAGGGCAGTGATTCTTTGAGCCGGGGGGGACGGGGGGGGGGGGGGGGGGGGGGGGGGGGGGGGGGG
>NW_022589705.1:16140103-16175390 GCF_004348235.1 Phoca vitulina
GGGGGGGGCGGGGAGGAGGGGAGGGGGTTGCTGTTTGGCAGACGGAGCTAAAAAAAGGACCTACGCCAGGATTCCACCATAAGCAGGACTTAAATTGGCCTGATCTCCAGGGGTAGCTAAGGGATATTAACAGGAGCCACCAGGAGAACAATTCGAAGACTAACTAACCCCTAGTACCCCTGGGAGAAATCATTAAAGCGATCATGGTAGAAGTCCTCAACTGGGGGCCAAAGAGCCAAATCTGGCCTTGAGACCTGTGTTGTTGTTTGGCCTGAATAACACTGGCTCACACCCATCCTTTTTAATTTTTTTTAAATTTGTTGCTAACCTTTAGAAACTGGAATTTCTGTATGCTCTTGAAAATGTAGAGGATCTGACAAAATGCGCCTAAGTACCAACTGCGTCTTTTTGATGGGGGCACACATTCTCTGATTTGCTAGGACACTACATTGTTTTGCTTCTATCTCATTCGCTTCGTGTGGGCTGGCCCTCCTAGACATTTGAGTCCTAAACCTACTACCAATAATTTGAACAAGAAGAGGCAAAAGAGGATGGAGATTAGGAAATATTGACCAGAGAGGGACTTCATTGTCCAGACAAGAAGCAAAGGCCTAACACAGTTATATTAATTAATTCAGGAGAAATTGGAAAGTTTACTCAGATATCAAGGAAAGGGAATCAGATCTCATGAGAGCTAAGACATAAGGCAAGGAGATAAAATGGGCTATACTGTGGGATGATCTATACTCTTTCAACCAGAATGAAGGCATCCAAGAACCTAGAAAGAGCCTATCAAAGTAAAAGGCTCTGCATTAGTCAGCTCCAGCTACCCCACCAGAATACCATAGACTGTGTGACTTAAACAACTGAAATTTATTTTCTCACAGCTCTGGAGGCAGGAAGTCTATGATCAGGTTGCCATCTTGGTTGGTTTCTGGTGAGGGCTTTCTTTCTGGCTTGCTACCTGCTCACTGGGCCCTTACATGCTGAAGCTCTCAGGTGTCTCTCTTTTTAAAAATATTTTAATTATTTATTTGAGAGAGAGAGAGAGCATGCACGAGAGGGAGACAGAAAGATAGAAGGACGAGCAGTGAGGAGGGGTAGAGGGATGGGGAGAAGCCGACTCTCCGCTGAGCAGGGAGCCCAACGCTGGGCTCCATCCCAGGACCCCAGAATCATGAGCGGAGTGGAAGGCAGACACTTAAGGGATGGAGCCACCCAGGCGCCCTCTGGTGTCTCTTCTTATTAGGGCAGTAACCCTATCATGAGGGCCCCATCTTCATGACCTCAGCACTCCTTAGTTGCCTCTCAAACGTTCCATTCCCAAACACATATTGGGGGGTTGAGACTTCAACATATGAATTTAGAGAGTGGGCCATTCAGTTGATAATAGTCTCCATCAAAGCTACCCTTACAAAGTTATCTTCTCCTGCTTGACCCCACACGATAATGGCATTATAATGAAAACTGTATTAGGGTTCTCTAGAGGAATAGAACCAGAAGAACCATTGGCATAAGTTCTAGTCCAAGTCCAAAGGTTTGAGAAGCATGAGTTTAGGTGGTCTTAAGTCCTACTCCAAGGCCAAGAGATCAGTGTTTCAGCTCATGCAGTCAGGCAAAGAGAAAGAATTCTCCCTTCCCTGCTTTCTTGTTCTATTCAGACCCTCAACAGATCGAATGAAGTCAATCCACATTGGGGAAGTCAATCTGCTTTCCTCAGTCTACTGCCTATTCAAATACTAATCTCTTCCAGAAATATCCTCACAGATACACCCAGAAATAATGCTTAACCAGATATCTGAGCACCTGTGATCTAGTCAAAATGACATATAAAATTAAGCATCATAAAAACCTATTTTGCAAATAAAGTGGTCAGTAATTTAAGATTGGGCCATCCTTAGTTTATTTACCTCTGCATTAAGTATCTGAAGAAGACTTTGGAGAGTTTCTGCCAGAGACAAAGAACAATATCATGAAGGAGAAAATATGACTTTCACACATAAGGGGTAACCTGAGTGTCTGTCCTTCAGAGGGTTTTGTGAGACTGCTGAATGGCTATTACTCTTTCAGACTCAGATAAAATCAGTATAAATAAAAAAAATCACTGCTGTTTATAAAGAAACTTAAGAAATCTAAAACTCTGGACTAGGCAAAAAAAATATCCTCTCAGGGGTTCCTGTGTAAGAATTTGAAACAATCTAGATATAACTGCCTGGACTACTCTCTGCCTTCAGCTCAGGTCATAATCCTAGGGTCCTGGGATTGAGCCCATATCAGATTCCCTGCTCAGCGGGGAGCCTGCTTCTCCCTCTCCCTCTGCCACTCCCCCTGCTTATGCACTCTCTCTCTTTCTGTCAAATAAATAAATAAGATCTTAAAAAAAACAACAAAAAAAAACCCTCCATTGACCACTGACTGGCATGGAGTATTATGCACCTGGGTTGGAACCATGATCGGCAAGACCACCTGTGCTGAACATCTGAAAGGGGCACATCATGCAGTCTATTATATTTTTACTTTATTTTGCTTTTTTTTTTTTTTTTACCATGTCTTCCCTAAAAATTTCTTGAGGAAAAGAAAAAGTTAAAGATGGAAATTAAACAGCAAAATTTTCTAAAACTCCTCCTGAGTTTACAATTTGGAATGACTTGTGAGCTACTGGGAAGATGGAGTAGAGCTACTTTTTCCTATTGCTCCCAAGCACAACTGAAAAACCCTATACATTTTAGGTAAAGCAAATATAAGGAGATTCTGAAAGGTCAAAAGAAGAGAGCAGATCATCTGGGGGGGGGGACACCTTGTTACAGGGATAGGGAAATCAGGATCCCCTCCCTCTCAGTCTCCACTGATATGGCGAAGTGGTGTCCTGCTGTGCAATGATGAACATCTTCACTCTCCATTGAACCTCTGACACCCCCCCCCAGTGGAGAAAGATGGGAGCCTCTCTACTACCAGTAGGAAGTGGAAATTCAGGCTCCCATGGGCTTCCCTTGACAACACAGGTGAGGTGGGGGTACAGGGAAGGCCTCATTACCAGCCAGTAGAGATTAAAAGTTCCAGTTCTCTAATTCGTCCTCTCTGACACTATTCCAGTAGGAATAATGGGGAGCCTGTTACAACCTGATAAGGGTAGAAGTTTACCTTATTTGTCCTTACTCAGGCTTTCATTGTGTCAATGGATATAGGGCCAAAAGGTTTTGGTTGGACTGGAGCAGTTATTGTTGCAAAGTTTTCTGCCTTGCTAAACTTCCCCTTTCATATTCCTTTGGGTGGAGAGAGCAAGCTTTTTTTTTTTTTTGAGGAGGGGATATATCTAGTTCTGTTGCATAAAATCCATGTTCACTCAGAACCTCAGAATATGCCTTTATTTGGAAATAGGGTCTTTATAGATATAACCAAGTAGATGAGTTCACTTAGATTGAGGTGGATCTTAATTCAATAAAACTTAGGTATACTATAAGAAAAGGAGCAAACACAGATACAAGGAGACACAGATTAAAAAGGAAGGTAAGATGACTGTCCACATAGAAACTCCAAAAGAACCTATAAAAATAAAAATCCTAGATCTAATAAATTAATTGAGTAAAGTTGAAAGATATAAAATTAACATACAGAAATCAACTGTATTCCTATATACTAGCAATGAACACATGGATCCTGGAATTAAAAATACAATATCATTTAACACTCTTGAAAAATGAAATCCTTAGGTGTGTAAATCTATCAAAATATGTACAGGATTTGTAAGCTGAAAACTACACCACATTGAAAGATATCAAAGAAAATATAAAAAATAGACGTACTGTGTTCATGGATTGAAGCATCAACATACCAAAGTTGCCAAACCTCCCCAAATTGATATATAGGTTTAATTCAAATTCAAACAAGACATTTTTCAAGTATGCACAAGATTATTCCAAAATTTATACTGAAAATCAAGCAACTGGAGTAGCTAAAACAATTTTGAAAAACAAGAAGGAAGTGGGAGAATTGATTTACCTGGTTGTAAGACTTATTATATAGCTACAGTAATCAACACTATGACATTGTTAGAAGACCAGATAAATAAACCAGTAGAAAAAAATAGAGAACCAGAAATAGACACAGATATGTCTAAGTAATTTTTTGACCAAAGTGCAAAAATAATTCAATGGAGGAAAGATAGCCTTTCCAACATAAGATGATAAAGCCACAAATTGGGGTACCAGGACAAAAATCCCATAAGATTTTATTTAAAGGCCTACAGTTGGATGTCTACCTGAATGAGCAGGTGAAATCCATCAAAGAATTGGGTGACCATGTAATCAACCTGTGCAAGATGGGGGCTCCCGAATCTGGCATGGCAGAGTATCTCTTTGACAAGCACACCTTGGGAAACAGTGATAGTGAGAGCTAAGCCTTAGGCTGTCTTCCCATAGCCACAAGGGTGACTTCCCTGGTGTCACCAAGGCATGCATGCATGTTGGGGTTACCTTTACCTTTTCTATAAGTTGTACCAGAACATCTACTTAATTTCTTTCATTTGTACCATTCTTAAAATAAAGTAATTTGGTACCAGAAAAAAAAGAAAAAAAAAGAAAATTCTTAGATAGCATTTTGCCAAGATTATGGTTAAAATATTGGGATAATTAAAATAGACCATGGAGCACCACATTAGCCATCCATCCCTGAGATGTTTTTGCCCAGACCATTCAGGCAGTTGGGAATTCACGAAAAGCAGCAAACATACATAGTTCAAGGCCCCTGAGGACTTTACACGGGTAGGAAGAAGGGCCAGGATTGGGGCCGGGCAGTGGGGGAGCTCATCTTTATCTGTCAGTAACAGACAAAATAACTGTGAATCTTAAGGAGGTTACAAAGGTTGGGGGCAGACCCCATTCTTGATTACTACAACCAATTCCACAAGCTGGGCATTAGAAAATGATGATAGGAAATGATGATAGTTAAATACATTAGCAAAGAACGTTCAAACTTTAAATTAAAAGCTCTGGCGCCTGACCTGAGTCCTGCTTCCAATCCTCAGTTGAGAAATTAAGTGTGGTCAGAGAGACTAAGGGGATAAGAGGGAAATTAAGGACAAAATGGCGCCTCTGTGAGTAGCTCTACCTTCCAAGATAGAAGAAATCACTGGAAAAAATTAGATCTCTAAGGCCTCCAAACCGAGGGAATTAGATAAATGACAAACATTTCCAATGTGAGGGAGCATCCCATTGCAAAAGTTTTGTCTCCATTGTACTCCCATGAAAAATTAGCCAAGGAGAAACTGGTCCTAAGTTAAACTTTGAATGTGAAAGTTCTTCTAAAATAACTTTGCTAAATTCATTTCCTTACAGATAAAGGACTTCACCTTTTGGTTTTATTGTTTGTGAAAATACACTGTGATCAAATGGGGTAACATTTTACTGAGAAATTTCAGGGTTTATGTAAGTTGAAAGACAATCTTTCTACTGGTAGAATTATAAGCACATATTAAAAATTCATCCTTAAAACAGGGTGTGGCTTTGACCTCTCCAGGAAAAATCGATGGGACATTAGAGAAGTGTGGTAGGGGGAATTCTAAGGTGGCTTTCATGAGTTCCATCTCCTGGTGTTAAATCCCATATACTCTCATCCCCTTGAGTGGAACAGGACTTCTGTTTTGCTTGTAGAAAGTAGAATAGGGAAAAAAGTGATGGGATATCACATATCCTGGATTAGGTTACATTATATGGCAAAGGTGGTGAGACGTCTTTCCCAAGATTATATTATGTTCTGTGAAATTCCATTTTAGCAGATCAGTATACAGGAAATTCTCCTGCTGGGCTTGAGGAAGCAAACAACCACACTGTGAACTGCCTGCAAAGAGGGCCACATAGTAGGGAACTGGAGCAGCCTCTGGAACCTGAAGGTGGACGTCCACTGACAGCCAGTAAGAAGCAAGGGCCCTCAGTCACACAGCTGCAAGGAAATGAATTCTTCTAACAGTTGGATGAACTGGGACGTGGATTCTTCCCTCGTCAGCTCTCCAGATGAGAATGAAGTCTACTTGCCCCCTTGATTGCAGCATGTGAGACCCCAAGCTGTGAGAACCCAGTTAAGCTGTGCCTAGGTTCTTGAAACACTGAAATTGTGAGATAATAAACGTGTATTATTTTAAGCTGTTAAGTTTGTGATAGATCTTATGCAGCAATATTTCTAGGATGAGCCATAATGCCGAGAGCAGAATGGTATCAGTCTTGATAAAAATGAAGTAAAATATTATTATAAAATGGGTTGTTTTCATTATAGTTTTCTTTTTTTGGCATAAAATTGATTAGTGAGAGGTGTTTTTTCTAGACTGGGTAGACTCTATACAGTGGAGGAAGACAGTATATTCACATGTCAGTATAATCTGAAAAAATGATTATAAGTAGTTCTTCCCTAGAGCTGAAATTCTCAATTTTTTTATTAAAGATTTTTATTTATTTATTTGAGAGAGAGTGTGTGCGTGTGCACGAGCAGGGAAGAGGGGCAGAGGGAGAAGGAGGAGCAGACTCCCCACTGAGTAGGGAGCCTGACACTGCTGGAGCCCAGGACCCTGAGATCATGACCTGAGCTGAAGGCAGACGCTCCACGGACTGAGTCACCCAGGCACCACTCAACTTTTTATTAGAACTTTTATCATGAGAACCCAGTTTCTGAGACTTCTGAACTGTTATTATGTCCTCATGGAATGCCTTCTACTTTTTCTAACAGGAAGACATTTTTCAGATTTACGATTAAAATTGGCTATATTTGTTATTTGAGAAACTATATATATATTATATATGTTTTAATAAAAGGTGATGGAGATTTATTACATAACAGAAAATTATAGGATATAAAAATGCTTCAAAATGAGTAGAAAAAAAGAACAGGGAAATAGGCTGTTTTCTGCTAAATTTAATCTGTTGTGAGTGAATGTAGGCTTTTATCTATATGGTGATCATTCAATCACAACGAATGCAAAATTGGAAGTTACCAGCCAGCTATATTTTGCTTCATTCAGATACTTGAAAATTTACATCAAATCTCACTTTCCCTATAATTTTATGGATTTTATGTGTTTGTTTTATATGAAAATAAGGTCCAAGAACAGCTGAAGTTATGGGGAGAATACCTAAAGTTAAGTGCTTACAGAATTGTAACATATATGTGCTGAACTTGATTGGGTTTTTGTAATGTATGTTTGGTCTCAAGTAGCAGGCAGGGCCTTGTGTAGCGTAAGTCACATCAAGGTTGTTTTTTATGTTTTCTGAATAAATTTAAAATCATAATGTATGACAAGTTTGATGGTTCTGAATATTATTTTTTATGCCTTCTGATACTTTTTGATAGATTAGGGGGGATTGGCTTGTGAAAAGCCTACACACACACACACACACACACACACACGAATATTGTACTTAATGATAAAACTGCTAGTGACAAAGCAATAGACAATGGTCCTAGTTAAGGAAAAAAGGATGTAATGTAGAAAACAGAAATGAATTCAAAGAGTACAGTTCAAATAGAGGAAGAGAACAGAGAATTTTTTTTTTTTTAAGATTTTATTTATTTGCTAGAGAGAGAATGAGAGACAGAGAGCATGAGAGGGAGGAGGGTCAGAGGGAGAAGCAGACTCCCCGCCAAGCAGGGAGCCCGATGTGGGACTCGATCCCGGGACTCCAGGATCATGACCTGAGCCGAAGGCAGTCGCTTAACCAACTGAGCCACCCAGGCGCCCGAGAACAGAGAATTTTTAACAAAATTTGAGAGAAGTTTATTAAGTAGTTAGGGGCTCTGTGACACGGGATTCTCTGATTAGTAGGGTAAAACGATTTTGATGGTAGGAAAGGCAGACTTCATTTTTCTTTCATTTTTAAGTGACTAGGGTATCTTTTTGTTCTGCAAACTCTGGAGTCCATTGAGGGCCAGATGGGTCAGTTTTTAAAAAGAGGAAAGGATAATTTCAGGCTTCAGAATCTAAAGGGACAAAATGCTAAGTTAAAAATACTCTTTGATTTGACTATACTTAGCTAATTGGGGATGTTAAAATTACTGACCAAATTGCAGTTTGTAAATATCTGAATAAAAGCAGAATTAGATAGGGCCTAACAACCAAGGTGAGAACTCAGATTTATTAACATTAATTTATGGCTTAAGAAAGAAATGGAAAATATTCTTTGTCCCCACTGAGGTGATATAATTGGAGAAAGAAACTTCTTCCACTTGAGTTGGGAAAACAGTTGGTTGAGTTCGTTGTCACAGGGAGTAGTGGAAAAGGATGGGCATCAGGGTAGCAGGCTAGTAAGGGAAAGGATCTAAAAATAGCAAGAATAACCACTGGGGCCCAGAACATGAGTCTGTAGCGAGAGGCATTTCCAAATCCGACGAGCAAAGCTTCAGTCGAGCCAGAGGAGACAACATTCAGATGGGACCAGAAGCAATGGTTGTGGTACTTGGGATCCATAAAGCAATCCTCCTTGGTGTTCCATCTAGCTACTCATATCCCCAAGTAAGGCAGATTAGGTAAGGTTTGCTGTCTGTCAATATGTGGCAGGCTGGTGGAGATGGGGTTCCGATGACAAGCCTGAAAGAAGGAGTAGTCAAAACCAAAAAAAAAAAAAAAAAGAAAAAACCCAAATGGGAATGGTAACATACGAAGAGAAGAGAAATATGCATATTCTTGCATATGGTTTATCCATGCTAAGCTGCCTACAATTCTCTGATACACCATATCATTTCACTCATTATCACGTGTTTGAGAACATGGGTGTTTAAACAAGATAGCCTCAGACAGCCTAGCAGCCTGACATATCTTAGAAAAGCTACCTACCTCTTTGGGTCAGAGATTTCACACCTCTAAAGGGAAGTGGTAATGCCTATTCCTTAGAATGATTGCAGGGCACTGCATGTAAATTATGCATCAGAGAGTGTCCCTGGGAGCACAAAGTAAAGGCTAATTTGTCTGCCCTTTGTCATGCTCTGTCCTCTGCCAGGAAGTACTGATCTAACATTTCACTCCTCCTGACGTTATTTACCCTTCAGTTCTCATTCCTAATTATTTCCTCAGTGAATCCTCATTCCAACTCTCATTTTGGATTAGTTTATACTGTTACTAGAATTTGATACGATAGTTGGGTGTTACAATATTAGTCTTTCTCATTAGATTATTAGTTTCTTGAAATCACTGACTATATCTTATCAATATCTGTAGCCCAAACACTGAGCATAGGGCCTGGTACAGAGTAATTATTAACGCTTTGCTGAAATGATTTGAACTAAATGCATGATGACTCATATCAAGAAGTCTTGCCTCATTTCCTTTATTATAAAGCCCCCAACCTGCTTCGTACAGTGTCACTGGTACTTCATCCTTACTTTGTACTTTTCAGCTTGTAACTCCAGTGCGCTGCAATGTCTGTTTCTTTTTTGGACACTCTTTGAAAACACAATGTATGTCATCTAATTTTTTGGAATCCCTGCATCCACAGTACCAAGCACGTTTTCAGGGCCCAATGTGTGCTCATTGAGAACTTAAATACGTAAGTGGCTGGATGGGTGACTCTATCAAGAAAATAACATTTAAAAACTAGGAAAATGACATGTAATGAATGCTTATCTTTTAAACCAGGATTTATAAATTTGCTATGATACAAAATATAATGAATTTTTCATTTACGTCTTACTTGAACCATGAAAACAAAAGGTAAATTGTCAGATATAACCACTTTTTGATCTATCAGTTGGTTCGTTTTCATTATCTTCAAATCAACTTTTATGTTGAATATGATTCCTATTTCATGAGTAATATATTTTACTGACAGATTATTTTGCTCAGTGGATGGTGGTAAGAAAACTAAATTTTCTTTGTCTTAATAGCTTATTCATTTGTTTGTAAAGACAATTATTGTCTAGTTTTACCATTCTAATATATGTTCATACGAACACAGGCTGAAAATGTTGCATTTACTGTTCAGAATGTAATAATGTCCCATCTACATAGATCATGGCTTAGTGATTTAAGTCGTATCTCCCCAAATCTAATATGATCATGTCACAGCTCAGCTTAAAGCCTATTGTGATCTAGTTAGTACATATAGAAGAAATCAATACAACCTTCATAGTGCAGCCTACATGGTCTTTCACGGTTTCATCTTAATTCATTTCCAGCCTAATTTCCTAAAAGTCCTATCGTAAACCTGTGTAATAGCCACCCTGAACTCACCATTCTCCATATGTGTCAGACTCTTCAAAAAGTCTACCTTTCTTTCATTTTTCTTTCTTTCTCCTTTTATTTTCAGGAGAGGTCTTTCTTCCATACCCACTCCTATTTCTCTATTCCAAGGGTCCATCTTGTTCTACCTGGACAACTGTGGTATCTCCCCATCGGTCTGCCCACATGATTTTTAATTAGCTTTCCAGGGTGTACCCAGGATAAATATTTCAAAACGAAACTCTGAAAATTGCTCACAATACATTATAGAATTCCTGCTGTTCCTAGGATAAGGATTAAACAAGGTGTAGGCATGGCGTGACCTGCTCTACTTCTCCAGTCTCCCACAGTCCCATCTTTATATTCATTATCTATGCTCAACCACCTTGCTCTCATTGCTCCTTTTTCATTCACTGTAAATATCATGCTCCTTCATAACGCTACCATGATGTTTCTTTTACCTGGAAATCTCTTCTGGCCTCCCCCCTTTCACTAGTAAACTCTTACTCATCTTTCAAATATCACCTTAAGAATTATGATTTTGGCTTTCCAGTTTCTTCTTGGATTAAAGAGAGGTGGAAAGAGTGCTGCTATCACCTTGACAAAAACAAAAAATCCAGGCAAAATGCAAGTTCATAACTTTTCCTGAACCAAAGAACTGAGGTCATGGCACAACCAACTAATGCAAAATCTGAGGAGAGATTAAAGACTGCGGGAAAAGATAGGACATGAGCACTTCTTCACCTGGGATGATGTAGCCAAGTACTGATAAGAAGAATGCAGCTTGAGATGCTAACAAATTAGCTGCAGATAGCATGTTAGTGTGAGTTTGGAGGCCTCAGGTGCTGTGTGTATGGGGGGAGGTCACACCTACTTGCAGGTTTTTCTACATGCACCTCATAAGATATTCACAAAAAGACTGGTGAAAGTTCTGAGGAAGAGTCCCTCATGGTGCAGGGTTAGGGAAGAGGAATGGCAGTGTCAGCAAGAGAAGCACAAGCCCCATTTGAATACTCCTTCCCCATCTGCCCCTACAGAACTTACTGTGGTAGAAGAGCGGTAAACACCACAGCTTTCAGGGCATTAGTGAACACTAGTGAAAAAACAGTAAGGGAAGGATCAGAATACATGCTTGTACAGAATTACAGCTGGAGAGGGGTGAGTACACTCTACTACCAGACTAAAAGTTAATGAGTAACAGGTCAACAGTTCTCCTGGAAGAGGACCAGGATAGAGCAAGACTGGAGAGGAACTCTCTCTCAGGCACACCTCAAGGGGAAGATCTACAGCTGAGGATGAATCAGAAATGATAAAACCATAAAGAAGGCCACTCCCACCCTGAACACACATTATCTCTAGAGGAATTAGGTGACCAAGTGCCCTGAGGGTAGCAATAGCAACCACTTCTCTTTAGATTGCTTCAAATCCACACAATAAAGGTCTAGCAGAAGGAAAGGAATGCTAATTTCTAGCGCCCCCAAATATTGTTTACCTCAGTATCTACTCTCTTATATAGAATGTTTAGTTTCTTTCTACAAAAGATTACAAGGTTTATGAAAAAGCAAATAATGGACAATGCATTTCCAAGAGACAAAGATAATCAATAGAACTAGGCTCATATTTGAGATATATATTGAAAAGCTATGAGCAGAATGTTAAAATCAATGTTATACAGTTTACCCTTGAATAGCATGGGTTTGAACTATATGGATCCACATTTACATGGATTTTTTTAAAAAATACAGTACAGTACTATAAAATATTTTCTCTTCCTTATGATTTTCTTAAATCATTTTCTTTTGTCCAGCTTACTTTATTCTAATACAGTATATAACGTATATAGCATACACAATATGTGTTAATCAGCTATTTATGCAATTGGTAAGACTTCCAGTCAACAATAGGCTATTGGGCAGCAGATTGCTTGCAGAACACATTGGGTGGCTCTGGGTGCTCCACATGGACTCCAGGAAGCCTGAAAAGCCATCAGGGCGGGGAAGCCCAAGCTCCACTATCCGAACAGAAGAGACCTGATGGAATCCACAAGATGGGTTTTAGCTGCCACTGGAGTCGAGTTGGATGAAGTATTCTTAGAAACAGAAGAACAGTTGCAAAAGTTGCAAGATGGTAACCACCTGCTGTTTCAACACATGCCAATGGGTGAAATTGACAGAATGAAGTTGGTGCTGATAGGAAGCATTCTTCACTACATAGTGGGAAAGCACCATCTCTTTCGGGGAGGACCTCAAGGAGAGAACCCTCATTGACCTGCACATGGAAGGGACGCTAGATCTGCTGGAACTGATTATCATGCATCCTTTCCTGAAACCAGATGATCAACAAAAACAACCGGTTAACATGGCCTAGAAGGCTATAATTAGATGCATGTCTGAGTTTGAAAAGGTCTTAAGGGATCATGGCAAACGATTTCTTATTGGAAATCAGCTGAGACTTGTGGACATGATTCTGCTCCAAATCATTTTGGCTCTAGAAGAGAAAGTCCCCACTATCCTGTCTGCACCTCCAGGAGTTCACAGTGAAAATAAGCAATATCCCTACAATTAAGAAATTCCTTGAATGTGGCAGTAGGAAGAAGTCTCCTCCAGATGACATCTACATACAGAAGAGAGAACCATCTACATCTCTACGCTGTGAAACATCACATATATCTGTGAGTGAGGGCTAGCCCCTACAGATTTCTGTGTCCACAGTAGCATTTTAATTGGTGCCAGGCTGCCATGAGCCCAGCTCTGTCATGGTGCTATGTATAATTGTTCTTAAGTTGGGTCTTTCATGTCAAGACCTTTTCTAGAAACATAAACATTTTTTGTCCAGTGAATAACCGTTATGCGACCTTTTTCTGAAAACCTTTTTGGAGAAGCTGGCACTTAAGTTAGATCTGACGCAGTTACTCATTTCGGATAACAAGACTGGGTAGGACTTCATGTTCTCCCTTGAGGTTCTGCTCTCCTCTCCTTATCCCATTCCAAATAACCTCCAGTTTTCTCCTAATTTTTAGTGTTTAATAACAGCAGAATAGCTAGTGAATAGCTCCTCTCAACCATAATAAATCCGTGGTAGTGGTGATTGCAGTCAATATTAGCCAAAATAAAGAATTTACAAATAGGGGTGCCTGGGTGGCTCAGTTATTGAGTGTCTGCCTTAGGCTCAGTTCAGGATCCCAGGGTCCTGGGATCAAGCACCCCATCAGGCTCCCTGCTCTGCAGGAGGCCTGCTTCTCCCTCTCCCACACCCCCTGCTTGTGTTCCCTCTCTCGCTGTGTCTCTCTCTGTCAAATAAAGAAATAAATTCTTAAAAAAAAAAAGAATTTACAAATAAAAAAATCACAATAGACTCTTGGGGGGAGTCAAAAGTTATATGGGATTTTTGACTGCACAGGGGGTTGGTGCCCCAACCCCAACTTATTCGAGATTCTACTGTAATATGATAAAATCTCTAATGCAAAAGGTGGACAGCATGCAAGATGAAATGGGTAATTTTAGAAGAGAAGTGGAATCTATAAGAAAGAAACAAATGAAAAAGCTAGAAACAAAAAACAGTAACAAAGATAAGGAATGTCTTCAACATGCTTATGCCCAATACAACCAATTAAAAATACTCTCTATGCTCAATGTAACCCCCCACACAAAAAAAGAAAAGAAAAAAAAAATTAATGACCTCAAAGATAGGTAGGTGAAAAAACAAAACAAAAAAAAGTATGAAAATCAAACAGAGGATCCAAGTGCTGTTGGACAATATTAACTGGTTTAGTAAATGTATTCTTGGAATCCCAGAGGGAGAAGAAAAAGAAAAGGGAGAGGAGAAATAATTGAAGAAATAATGGCAAAAATTTTCCCCAAATTAGTGACAGACACACACACAGAGACATGCCTCACACCTACCTGTTATATTCAAACTGCTGAAAATAAATGAAAATGGGGAAAACTTGAAGGCAGCCAGAGAAAAAAGACACGTTACATAAAGAGAACCAAAGAACTACAGCACATTTCTCATCTGGAGTCATGCAAGCCAGATACACCGAATTGTTATATTTAGTGTTGCAAAATAAATAAATCAAAAATGCCCACATAAGATTCTATACACCCCCAAATATCTGTCAAAGTGAGGGAAAAAATATCTACTTTATACACACACACACTCACTCACAAATTATTTCTAGTAGACTTGCACCGCAAGATATCTTAAGGAAAATTCTTCAGGCAGAAGGACTATGAAACCAGACAGAAATGTGGATAAACTAAAAAGGATGAACTCTGATATGGAATAAATGAATAAAAGCAGAGATTTCAAAGCAAAAATAGTGATATATTGTATGCTTAAAGCATATGTTAAAAGTAAAATGTATGACCTAAATAGCACATGGGTTTGGAGGGAAGAACTGATATTTTTAGTTGTGAGCATCTTGCTCTACACATTAAGTGATATAATATACATAAGTAGACAGCACCAATGTTACATAACATATAATGTAACACTATATGAAAGGGCTTCAACCCTAGGAATGACTACTAATTTTTTTAAGTTATAAATAATTCCACAGTAGAGACAAATTAGGATTATAAAACATGCTCAATTAACTCAGGAGAAGGCATTAATTCCATTTATTATATATACTGATATTGCTTTATACACTTATTTCAGCTTATAGGAACACATTTTTGAGTGATTTATTAGCTGCACACATTTTTTTTCATACACCATAAGCTTCTTGGAAGCTGGGACCATATATGTTATTGCCTTAGATTATATCCCAAAGTCTAGCATGTATAATGGGCTCAATAAATATTTGTTGAATAAATGAATAAAATCTACATGCCTTTGCAAACAACTTTCTCTACCTCAAATGCCCTTGGTCCATTTCTCTGCCTGGAAGAGCTTCTAAGCTTTCAGGACATGATTAACTACCTTCTCCTACTTTGTTAATTTCCCATTTGTACAATACTCTTATTCAGGACTTAATTTCTGCCAGCACTTGGCAAGGCATTGGGGGTGGGGGTGTTCAATGATGAGAAAAATATGCTCCCTACCTTAAAGAAGTGCAGTATAGTTAATTGACATGATAATTAGGTAACCAATATCTGTAATGCAATGATAATAGTACAAATATAGTTAAAGGCTTTTCTTGACATCCGGAATGTGAGAGGATAGAGAAAACAATTAGTATGAAAAACTATATTATACTATTTTTTAAAAAAACTATTAAGCAATCACAGCTGGAAAGTCCACCTGTTGCCAGTGTATCATTTGATAGTTTTATTTCCCTGATGTTTTTTTTAGAAACAGATATTGCCTAGTTTTAGAAAAAAAATGATTAAATGGCATGTGTGTAATTAAGTACATAATAAGTTTTTCATGTTCTCATTTGGTATGTTTAGTATAAGTCGTAATTACAGTGTACACAAGTGTACCCTGTAGGAGCAGCTGAGATCTGGTGTAGTTACACATCAATTCTAATTATTATGTTAAAATTAGCTACAAAAAGAATCATAGAGGCACCTTAGATTGAAATCGTAAGCTAAAGATGTAAACATATGTATGGAAAATTAATGTTATTATGCAACTTTGAATGCTTTATAACTTGATATTCCCTTTAATGTTGGGAAGAGTAGCACTTCATACACTCAGACTATTGTAGAAGAGGACTTCTTCTTTTTCTCCCTCTTTTGCCCATTTCTAAAATACATGAATGGTGATATATGGAACTTTTAGTTTGTTAGTGCACCCTGGGTTCCAGCTGCAGACAGAATTGGAAATGCCCTTAAAAAAAGACTTCGGGGTACCTGGGTGGCTCAGTTGGTTAAGCGTCTGCCTTCAGCTCAGGTCATGATCTCAGGGTCCTGGGATCGAGCCCCACATCGGGCTCCCTGCTCAGTGGCAAGTCTGCTTCTCCTTGTCCCTCTGTGATCTCTGTCGTTCTCACTCTCTCTCAAATAAATAAATAAAAATTTTTAAAAAGATTTTATTTATTTATTTATTTATTTATTTATTTATTTATTTATTCATTTATTTATTGAGGTGGGGAGGTTAGGGGCAGAGGAGGAGAGAGAGGGAGAGAATCTCAAGCAGACTCTTGAGTCCAAGGTACTCGATCTCAGATCTCACCACGCTGAGATCGTGACCTGAGCGGAAACCAAGAGTCTGATGCTTAACCAACTGAGCCACCCAGGCACCACTGGAAATGCCCTTTAAGTGAAGAAATCTAACACTAGTGGGGACTCCTAGAAAAATATAAAACAAAATATACTCTTACTTCTTATTGTCAGTTTTTCTGGCACAAGATGAAGACTTCAATTACTCTCCACTATGCTCTAAAATTTCAACATTACTAGCCTGTCATTTCCTTTTAATTCGCTCCCAGTTAACAAGTATATATTTACATTTACATATATGTATTCCTTTTGTAAAAGGAAATGAAAATAGACATTTTAATCCTGAAAAATATTAGCAGGTAATATCCAGAGATGTATGAAATGGATAATACACATCATTACCAAGAGGAATTTATTCTGGGGATGCATGATTTGGAGAGAAATTTGTAGTTTTAAATACCTATAATAGAAAAGAAAATTATAAAAATCAGTGACCTGAGATACTTACTACCCTAAAAAGTAGTAAAAAAGGAAGTAATTTAACCCAAAGTAAGTAGAAGGAAGGACAAAATAAAGATTATAGTATAAATCAATTAGGAAGACAAAAACAGGAGGAAATAAGTGTATCAAAAAGTTATTTCTTTGAAAATATTAATACAAATCTCAAAACTTTAGTAGAGAAAGAAATTACAAACATTAGAAAAATTAAATGTGCTATGGTGAGCGCTGTGAATTGTGTAAGACTGTTGAATCACAGACCTGTACCTCTGAAACAAATAATACATTATATGTTAAAAAAAAAAAAAAAAGAAGAAGAAGAAGATAGCAGGAAGGGAAGAATGAGGGGGGGAAATTGGAGGGGGAGACGACCCATGAGAGACTATGGACTCTGAGGAACAAACTGAGGGTTCCAGAGGGGAGGGGGGTGGGGGGATGGGTTAGCCTGGTGATGAGTATTAAAGAGGAATGGAGCACTGGGTGTTATAAGCAAACAATGAATCATGGAACACTACATCAAAAACTAATGATGTAATGTATGGTGATTAACATAACAATAAAAAATTTTAAAAAAACTAATGATGTAATGTATGGTGATTAAATAACATAAGAAAAAAAGAAAAATTAAATGGAATATCATTACATATCTTACAGAATTTAAAAAGAAAGCAAGGGAATATGAGAACAACTTTATACCAATGAATTAACCAACTTATGAGATAGATTCCTTGAAAAACAAACTTACAAATATAGACCTAAGATAAATCAAAACCTGAGTTCTTCATCTCTAATTAAAGAAATTGAATGAAAATTTACTTTAAAAATAAAAACAAACAAAATCTCAAGAATCGGATATTTTTTTAATGCTGAACACTAGCAGATATTTGAGAAACTTTTACACAAAGGCTTTAAGAAAATAAAGGGGGAAGAAAAACATCTGCCAACTTGTTTGATGAGACTGGTATATCCTTAATATAAAAACCTGGCAAAAGCATTAAAAGATATAAAATTGTAGAACAATCTCATTCATGATAAGGTGAGTGTGATTTGTTCATTTCTAGGGTAACCTTAAAAAATATATGTAAATGCCATGTTAGAAGAGGGGGGGAAAATAGCCTGAGAAAAAAAGAAATACAGAAAAAATGTGAAGGAATAACATAGAATTTGAGTACATTTGTCATCACGGCAAGTGTGAATTGATATAATATTACATTTAAAACCCAAAAAGGGGGCGCCTGGGTGGCTCAGTCGGTTAAACGTCTGCCTTCAGTTCAGGTCATGATCCCAAGGTCCTGGAATCGAGTCCCTCATCAGCCTCCCTGGTCAGGAGGGAGTCTGCTTCTTCCTCTGCTTTTCTCCCCACGATGCTATCTCTCTTTCTTTCTCCCTGTCTCAAATGAATAAATAAAATCTTAAAAAAAATAAATAAATAAAACAAAAAAGTCAAACTAAATGAAAAATTGAAGATGTATATTGCGATGACAGACCCTCTTAAATGATAAGGTTGAAAGTAGAAGATTGAAAAAATATGAACCACTCAAGTACTAACCCAAAAAGGTAGAAATTAGTTTATTAATATCAGACAAAATAGAATTAGGCCAAAGCGTCCTAGGGATAAAGTGAGTTAGTTTAAAATGACAGAAATTTAAATTCACCAGAGCAATAATACTTTGAAATTTGTTTTTATATAATTCAAAATACAGAGAGCAAAAATCTGACAGAATTAGAAAAAAAGGGCACATCCACAGTTTTAAGGTGAAAAGCTCTCTCCTGAAATAAGAGTAAAGAGATTTGAACACGTTAGAAATTTGACCTAACGGATGCTAATAAAGCACCACACCAACAACCTCAGAATGCACATTATTTTTAAGTATACATGAGATACATACAGAGTACATTCTCTTACTAAAATGCAATTTAGCTTGGAATTAATTTAAAGATTACCTAGAAAATGATCATATATTTGGAAACAGAACAGGCTTCTAAAATACCCATGGACCAAAGGAGAAATTATAAGGAATAAAATGTATTTTGAATTGAAATGATTAAAATATTACACAGCAAAACTTGTGAGATACACCTAGTGTTATGTTTAGAGAGAAATTTATATCTTAAGTAGGTATATTAGAAAAAAATAACTGAATACTAATGAATAATCATCCATCTGCGCAGCTGAGCAGTTAGGAAAAAAAAACAGCAAGAAGTTAAAACCAATAAGTAAAGAAACAATTCAACTAATTAAAAAATAGAGTTTCAGCCTAAGAAGAAAACCATTTTGTCTATTCACACTCACACAGAACACTTCTGTGATCAGATGTGTGGGTTGTTCCCACACCAGAGAATTCTCTGACACCAGTGGGTGTTCTATGATTCACTTCTGACACGACCTGGGGTTAGTATCAGATCCCGCCAATTAAGGGTTCTGTCCCATGGGAGTATCCCCATTTCAGAAACCAATTGCAAGTCCCCGGTTGTCAACTGTATTTCTGAACAACTGGCTATAAATTGGAGTTCCTATAACCCCTTCCTTGGATTCAATAATATGCTAGAATGGCTCACAGAACTCAGGGAAACACATTTATTGGCTTATTATAAAGGATATCATAAAGGATACTGATGAACAGTCAGATGGGGAGAGACAGAGATTCCCACAGGTGAGGTTCAGAAGGGACCCTAGCTCAGAAGGTTCTATTCCAGTGGAGTCAGGGTGCTCTACCCTCCCAGAATGTGGATGCATCGGCCAATCCAGATGCTGTCAGAACCCCATATTTTGGGATTTTTTTTATAGAAGCTTCATCACATAGGAATGATGGATAATTAACTTGATTACCAGCTCTCTCTGCTCTCCAGAGAATGGGAGGTAGGGCTAAGAGTTTCAAGCTTCCCATCATGGCTTGGTTTTTCTGGTGACCAGCCCCCATCCAGGAGCCCACCAAGAGTTGCCTCATTAGAACAAAAGACATTGCTATCATCCAAGAAATTCCAAGGGATTTAGGAACTCTGTGTCAGACCCTGTCACTCAGGAAATTACAAAGGTCTTAGGGACTCTGTGTCAGGAATCAGGGGCAGAGACCAATATTTGTCTTTTTTATTATTTCATACTCAATGAATGCAAATGTTTGTTCTTTGAAAAGATGAATAAAATCGACCGATTGCTACATTATTGCTTTGATCAACTAAATGAAAAAGCCTCAGATAATCAACATCAGGAAAGAGGAAAGGGGGCAGGGTGGGGAGACCAAAAATACAGATGCTACAGGTATTCAATAATAGACTATTATGGAATTTTCTTGTCAATTAATTTTAAATTTCAAAATAAACAAATTCCAAAATAAAAATTAATTCATACATTTATATGACTCAATAGAGAATAGAAAATGAGAATACCCCAATAACAATGAAATAGAATAAATTGAATCAAATTATTCAGCCAAAACTTCCAAATTTATATAGAAGTAATAATTCTAAAAATTGTTAGCATAATTTTGAAACCACAACAAAGTGACGAGAAAAAGAGAATTATAAGTCAATCTTACTTATGAATATAAATGCAAAAATCCTGAATAAATATATTATAATATCAAATACATATTTTACGTAATATGCATATAGTAAGCTCTATAATATTTCATGAATTCAAGATTGTATTAATATTCAAAATCCACTAATGCATCAACGCAATTAGCATATTAGGGTGAAACCCATATGATTTCCTCAATATGAGAAAGAAAAATTCATTTCATGTAAAGATCTGTTAATAATTATATATTGCAAACTAAGAATGGAATGGATGTTGCTTAGCCTGTCAAAGCATATATACAATACAATTTATTCTTGTACTGGAATTCCCCGGCAGAGCAGCAAGGACAAATTAAAGAAAGAACTGACTAAATAACTAAATGGACAAACAACATATAAGATAAGAATTTCATTATCACAGGTGATATGATTTTATGATTAGGTGGTCAAGTGAATCCACCATTAATTTATTATAATCAGTTACTGCATATAAAATAATATACAAAAATATTGTATTTTATATAGTGGCAACAATTAACAAATAAAACAAAAACTGTTTTATTTAAAAATAACATAAGTGCAACAACAGAAGTGCAAGATATTTATGGAAAATATAAAACTCTATTAAGATACGGTAAATTAAGCCTAAACAAACTTAGAGCTATACCATTTAGGTTGATGAGTCAATATTTTATTTTATTTTATTTATTTATTTATTTTTTTAAAGATTTTATTTATTTATTTGACAGAGAGAGACACAGCGAGAGAGGGAACACAAGCAGGGGGAGTGGGAGAGGGAGAAGCAGGCTTCCCGCGGAGCAGGGAGCCCGATGTGGAGCTCGATCCCAGGACCCTGGGATCATGACCTGAGCCGAAGGCAGATGCTTAACGACTGAGCCACCCAGGTGCCCCGATGAGTCAATATTTTAAAGAACTATTTAATGTTTTAAAATTTCTCAATTCTCAATAAACTAATCTATAAATTCAATGACAGTCCACTTAAAATTCTAACTTATTTTGCCTGTAAAAATTAGTAATATTTATCTAACTTCACATAGCAATATATTTAAGAACAGCCAGGATTTGATTCAGTAGAAGAAGATAGGAAAATTTGTCCTAGTAGATGTCAAGACTTACAAAAGTAGCCTAAGAAACAGGATAATGTGGTTCTGGCTTAGAGTATAGGCAAATTAGAAATACGGAACATGAAAAAGAACCCTAAATAAACAGACCTGTGTATATACGAAGAAGAATTGCAAACCAGCAGCAGCAGACCAATAAACAAACAATAAATTGTTTTTGAGATATTTGTAGCAGAAACTGCTATCCATTGAAACAAAATCCATTTCCTCCTCTCTCTGAGCACACAGATTATATTTTCCATTTCATCTGTATTTGTATGTTTCTCTGTGACTGATCTCACCAGTGGAATACGAGCAAAATTAATGCATATCAATTATGGACCAAAAATTTGGGAAGTGTTGTGCCTTCACCACACGCTCTTTGTTCTTTTGCAGACCAGATGCTGAAAATGACAAGTTCCTACCAGACAATTTTGCCATAAGATAAGAGGAGATTGAATCTCTGAATCACCAAGTGGAGAAAAGTCTCCTACCAACTTGCCTACAACTGATATGTTTGTGTTTGACTAATCTGTTTGAGGTCCATTTCAACAGCTATCCCTGTCCTAAATAATATCAAAACTGTTAACAAAAATGCAGGGCTGAGGAGCTTCTAACAATATATTAGCCTCTGGAGTAGTAGACGGGTGGTGTGTGGAGGGACAAAACAACAGATTGGAAAGCTTGAGATCTGTGCTATATGATGTCAACATATTTAGTAACGTGTTGCCTGCGATGACTTAGAAAGCTGACCAAGTCCCTCCTAAGCCCATATCTCCAAAAGAGAAAGACCCAGAATAAAAATATAAATTGATTGTTCTTTACTACTTATACCAAGGAATTAAGAGAGTGAGTAACACAGGCTAGAAGTGACTGGTTTGCAATGAAATGAAGCAGGTGGAGTTCTGAAATTTGGGGTCTTGCAGTTTTGAAACCACAAATTGCTTCTGTACACCCCAGTGGGGGAAATAGAATTTTAAAGATAATAAAAGCCAAGGGTGTTAGGGCTTTTCAGTTAAACAGTGAACTCAGCAGTATGTTTGAGATCTATTTAGCAAAGTTATTTTCCCACAAAAATGAGCAGCCAAAGAAACAAAAAATAAACAGTGTGTGTGTGTGTGTGTGTGTGTGTGTGTGTGTGAAGTGGGGAAAAGAAGAAAAATAATATTTTAAATGAAAAGATTGGTGAGACCTGTCTTTCTGTTGACTAAAAATCATTTCTTCTTTTTGGACACAAAAATTAATTCACATCCATAATATATAAAACAATTCCCAAAACATCATTAAAAAAGTGGAAAAATAAATTGAAAAATAAGCCAGTGGCTTAAATATGTTCTCCAAAAAAAGCGATTAAATATAAATTTTCAATAAACATGAATAAAGATACCCAATTAATTTATTGGCAAGGATGTGGAACACTCATACTCTATTTGTGATAATGAAAATTGGTGCAGCTGCTTTGAAAATTATCTTGGAATATCTAATAAAGTTCAGGAAGTGTATATTGCCAGCAATTCTAGTCCTTGTATAAATCTTAAAGAATCTCTTCCCCATTAAAGCTGGGATAAATTTATCAGAAAGTTATACTAATATGGTTCATATTAACTTCAAATGGGAAACAACCCAAAAGACCGTTAACAATAGAGTAAATATGCTGTGGAATAAGATAAATCAAGAAAAACAAATAAACAACACCTTCACACAGGAACGTGGATTTATCTTAAACACATGCTATTGACTATAGTAAGCAATATTTAAAGAAATAAGTGCAATATAATTTTATATATTTTTGATGTGTGTACAGGTACGATATATATGCATATATGTATACATATCTCACAAGGAGACATAAATAATATTATTTATGGATGCAGCTAAAATACAAATAAGATAAAGACTATTCTCCATTGCGTATTATTGGTACCCTTGTTGAAGATCAGTTGACAACCCACGTATCTGCTAAGGGGTTAGTATTGTAAATATATGAGGAATTCCCCAATTCAATGTAATAAATAAATAAATAACTGGATTTAAAAATAGACAAAGGAACTTGAGTAAATATTTCTCCAACGAAGACATACCAGTGGTCAACAGGCATATGAAAAGATGCTCAAAATCACTAATCATCAGGGAAATGCAAACCAAAACCACAATGAGGTATCACCTCACACCTGCTAGGATGACTATTCGAAAAATAACCAAAAATAATGAGTGTTGGTGAGATGAAGAGAAATTTGAACCCTTATATAGAGGTTCCTCAAAAAACTAAAAATAGAACTGTAATATGATCCAGTAATCCCACTCTGGGCAGATATCTAAAAAAATTGAAATGAGGATCTCAGAGATACATCTGCACTTCCATTGCTTATTACAGCATTATTCACAATAGCCAAGACATGGAAACAAACTAAGTGTACATCAATGGAAGAATGGATAAAGGAAATGTGTTGTGCATTTTTATGTCAGCATCAGGTCTGACGTGTGTTTCTTTTAGAATGTCTAAACACTGTCTTAATGTTCACTTGGAATCGGAAATGGGGCCTTAGGCCCACATGAGTTAGGGATTTAGAATTAGATCATCACATAAAGTTAGGGCTTTGAAATGCTACACCTTCTGTGAAAAGCAGACTATTAAAAAATGTCCTATTGGGGCACCTGGGTGGCTCAGTCGGTTAAGCGTCTGCCTTTGGCTCAGGTGATGACCTCAGGGTCCTGGGATCGGAGCCCAGCATCAGGTTCCCTGCTTAGTGGGGAGTCTGCTTCTTCCTCTCACTCTCCCTCTGTGCGTGCGTGTTCTCTCTCTCTCTCAAATAAACATTTTAAAAAATTGAGTAACACCATGAAATAAAAATTTTTTAAAAAAATGTCCTATTGGCAAAAGAATAACCCAGGGAAAGATTTCTGTCTTGGCTTGGGCTTTGGTTGAAACAAGAACAACTAAAACCTCTCATGAGACTTTTTTTTTTAAAGATTTATTTATTTATTTATTTGACAGAGAGAGTGAGACAGTGAGAGAGGGAACACAAGCAGGGGGAGTGGGAGAGGGAGAAGCAGGCTCCCCGCTGAGCAGGGAGCCCGATGTGGGGCTCGATCCCAGGACCCTGGGACCATGACCTGAGCCGAAGGCAGACGCTTAAGGACTGAGCCACCCAGGAGCCCCCACTCATGAGACTTTTAAACCACGGACTTGCCCCACTAAGAATTTATTACTATCAGGTTGATCTACACCCATGATTCACCTGACGTGGCAAAAAGACATATAAATGTTGACTTATGGGACACATTCTCATTTCAGTATACATAATTCTCACAAGCAAGACCTACTGGAAAAACGACTTGTCAAAGGTAGAAAAGGCAGAAAAATGTCCTGAAAGAAACCAAGATGAGGGAGAGACAGAAATGAAAATAAACAGCAGACTTAGTGCACAGAAATAAGATGGCAGGGCTCTTTTAAAAAATGAAATAAAGTTATAACTTTTGAATTCTTATATGCCAGTACATGTTGTCATCATTTCCTTTAACCTTCATATCATCACTGAGAAAGGTGATTTTATCCTCATTTTATAAATGAAGAAATATAGATGTGTAGGGTGTAGATGACTTGGCAAAAAAGACAAAGCTAACTAGTACTGCAAATGGGCCACTGAACACTGTGTGCCAGACAGACTCTGGGGATGCTCCTAGATCTGCCTCCACTAGAGCTGCAGTAGGTCCACGTCAGGCGCTCTGAGATCAGAGGTAAATCCTCCAGACCTACTCTCAGAGCCTTGGGGCTTGACTTTCTTTTTCTCTGTTGGCCACCAAAATAGCCCAATTAGCCCTTGCCCAGTTGAGGACTTAATGCGGAAGACAGTTTTGTGAAGAGCTTCATGGGTAAAGTCAGTATAGAGGAGAGAAATAGATACATTTCTGGGGAGATTAAGGTGAATTTTAGGTCGGATATTACTTTAAATGACATTAAATTGTACATATTAAAAAAGGCAGAGAAACAAGAAGAATGTAGTGTGGGTTTAGATAATAATGAGAACTCAATTATAGTTGGTGATTACGAAAAAAAATCAACTTTAGATGGAGATTTCCTAATAGTGATGTCAAATAAGTTTATCTTACCTCTTTCTCCTCCCTGGAAAAAAGAAGTAAAATGAAGTCTAAAATAAAAGGAAGAAGAAAGAACAAGATGTAACAAAAATGATTTGAAAAAAGAACTTAATGGGACTTCTGGAAACACACGAGTCACGAGAATTTATTCTATAATTTAATATAATTATGTGATTCATATATTTATGTAGTTATAGAAAGATAATCAGATGGACACAGCTGAAAACAGAATTGATGAATTAGAAATTAGGTGTGATAATATTATACTGAGTAATGAATAGAGAGGTAAAATGATGAGAAAAAAGAAAATGCTAATAGATACTGAAAAAAAGAATGAGACAACCTCATATATTCTAATAGGAAATCTAGGAGAAGAGGATAGAAAAAAGAAGGCAAAAAACAATGTTCAGAGAAATAGTGATAGGATAATTTATTATTTATTATTTCTATGCAAAGAAAAATTAGAATGTCATAGCCTGTAAGACGGTATTTGCAGCACATAAGCCAGCAAAGGATTAGTGTCCAAAGTGCATACTCTACAAATCAATTATAAAAAAAGCTATGGAATTTCTAATAGAAAAACAGACAAGACATGTAGAAAAAATTATAGAATAGGAAACACAAATGAACCATAAATATGTGATAAAATGGATCCCTGACCATTTTAAAAAGTCACTTTACAATCTCAACTATTTAACTATTTAACTCTCGACTTTTACTCTGTTAAATTTTATTGCATTAATTCATTGTTATTTTTTAAATGTATACAGCAAATTTTACTTCAAATTGATAACACAAAACGATGTAACAAAATTTTAAAGGGTGCATGAAGTCGATCCAACTCTAGTTATCTCTTCCATTCATTCACAGGAAGATTCAGTGGAATCCGTAATGTTCCCGTTCTTAAAAAATAATGTAGTAAATAGTGCACAGTGCAAGATTTGACAAAGTGGGCAGTAAGGGTGGTAAATACACTTTTGTTTGCTTTATTCCTCTATAATTTTCTGTGTTCTTGAAACTAATCATAGCAAATTAATAACATTTGAAAAAGAAAGATATTGGGGGAAAAAGGCTGGAAGAAGATAAATGTGCTCTGGCAATTTTACTGTTACCAAATTCTGCTTACAGGGACTTTGCAAGTTCAAATGCATCGAAAGGTAAAATTATAATTAGTATTCATATCTGTTCTTCACAACTCTTTAGCAGAGTCTGCTTATTTTAACAATTGTATTTGTAATGCAGCCCATGCCTTGACAGATACTAACAAAAGTAAATCAGCAAAATGATTCTCCCTCTTCTTCCATCCTCAGGCTCTGGGCAATCACAGAAACTACGAACATCTGCTTGGATTCTGATTGCCATGTTCACTGATTCAGTGCACCCAAATAAGCAACAATTAGTCTGTTCAGCATGTGTCAAAAGATCTGTCAAGTTAATTCAAATTAAGACAGGATAAATTGAATCCAGTTGGCATCATGCATATTTGTATGCAAAGTTTAAACAAGCATCAGCTGTGCTATGTTATCTTTTATTTACAAGCAAAACAAGAATACATTGTTACATAATTTCAGAAATAACTATTCCTCCTCATAATTTTACTACATCATTGGCTGGATGTATTTTCTTGGGGTGAAGAAAATGTTCTAATGGATTTGAGTGGACTACTGTATTGCATTAGATCAAAATAGTATCATTTTTCTTGGACTCATTTATCTTAGTTCCATTAATTAGTTCCTAGATACACAAATGGGTTTCAAAGCTTGAGATGTGTGAATTTGCATAAATCATATTCCGAAGGTGAATGCTTTTTAAATATAAAGCATTATATTAAGATGCTTTTTAAATATAAAGCATTATATATATTAATTATATATATAATGCTTTTTAAATATAAAGCATTATATATTAAGAATAAATGGGATTTATTCTTAAATTTTTCTTTATTTATTCTTAAATTTTTATTTATTCTTAAATTTTAAACATTCTATAGAATGTTAATGTCTTCAGGTGGTCAGGTGATACTTTTCCATCTCATTTATTGCATAGCAATCTATAGTATCAAATATCTCTATTCTTGAATGAAGAGAGACTCTGAACACTCAGAGAGTAGGTGACACTCTGAGGAAGCTGACAGGCTCTTAGCAGAAGACAGAATGATTGCAGTGGCATTAATTATCATCTATTCCATTTTCCAACTGTCCCAACTAGACAATGCTCCACTTTCCATCTCTATCGATGTTTGAATGGAGTCATGTAAAAGGTCATCTTATGTGCTGTACACGATTGATCTTCAAAGGAGGAGCTCCATGGTGCTGCTGTGTCTCTGACTAATACACTCAGATGAACATAACTTTTGGGAAAAAATAGAAAATTCCTTTACCAAGCTCTCAAATGTTTACTTTAAATGAGTCATATTCTCCCACTTCTGACACCTTTTCTCCCACTTTTGATACTGAGAAAGAAGGAGGCTGTTAGAATTCATGGTTCTGATTGAAGTTGGAAATAGAAGAACTGAAAAAAAAAAAGAGAGAGAGAAAGAAGATCATACTTTTAGGAACTATAATATGACCTAGGATTTAGTAGAGGGGAAGTTCACAATGACAGTTAAGCAAACATTTACCAGGATGCCTGCAGGTCTGGGCATTGGTGAGGATTTGTCAGGATCTTAAAGCAGGACAGATTCTAAAAGGTCTCCATTTCTACAAAATAGAAATAATTCAGTCCTATTCAGGCTAAGGAGGTAGAGACATTTCTCCCCTTCCTTCCATTTAATATGAATGTCAAATAAACACTAGGTTGGTAAATAGCATTTGTCTTGTATGATAATATATAAATTTTAATATAAGTTCTGGCTGCCAGAATTGGCATTTCAGAAGAAAAAAAAATAAGAATGAATAAATAACATATTTCCCAAATGGTTAAATTATGTTGACAGTGACTTCCTATTAAAAGTTGATAATGGTAGGCGTCTTGGGACTATTTCCAGTAGCTATACCTTGGAGCAGAAATTTTTGCCTTTGAAGAGGCCTGATACAGCAGGTGAAATGACTGGCCTTACTGAGATAGAACAAACGGGTTTTTTTTTGGTACAGTTATGTAGTGCTAACTCTATTGGATGTGTGTGTGTCTGTGCGTGTGTGTGTGTGTGTGTGTGCGCGCGCGCGCACACGCACATGAGCGCACACGTGCACACACACGCACGCACGCACATACACATCCTCAGATGTACATGTGAAGGCTTAAACAAGGCTGTGTTCCTTGATCTTCCCAATGCTTCTGTGGAAAGCTGAGTCCACTCATCAATAATTCCTCCAAACTAATACCTGGTACTTACTCTGACATTTACCTCACATCCACCCTTTCTGCCCTGGAAATATTTACAAGCTTTGGAGATACCTGAGCTAAGGCCAAGAAATTAGATGAGAAGAGGAAATATTCTATAACCTGTTTCCTATTTTATATGTTGCATTCAAAGATATAGATTCCTACTATGACAGCCAGAGGACAGAAGTTCTTCAGTGAGCAGTTCCATGAAAAGTGAAAGAGAATAGAACTGAGGGTTAAAGTTTGCACCATCTGAACTCAGATTCAAACAGTCACTCTGAAACAGACTGCTTTCACAAACTTAGTAGAAACACATTAAGGTTAATAAACTCTTCTCATAACTGTAAGCCTGTGGCCTTGTCTTTTGTGGAGCTCTTCCAGGAATCCAGAAGGCCATGAGTGTACATAAGAGAAATTAGAGTAATATATATTATTTTAGTTGGGTATTCTAAAAAATAAAATACCCAGGTGCGTATTTAACCTCCTCAAAACCTCTTCTCCCTTTCTGAGTCATCTTTGTAGGAGGGTCTTGTTGAATAGTCTCTTTCTGTATTTATTCAATTCCTACACTGAATCTATAAGCAACAACTAGTGATAGTGAATGCTCTTGTAGAAAGTACGATAGAAATAGAAACATTAACATTGTTTTGAAAAGCCTTTTTTTTTTTTTTTTAAAGATTTTATTTATTTATTTGACAGAGAGAGACACAGTGAGAGGGGGAACACAAGAAGGGGGAGTGGGAGAGGGAGAAGCCGGCTTCCCGCTGAGCAAGGAGCCTGATGCGGGGCTCGATCCCAGGACCCTGGGATCATGACCTGAGCCGAAGGCAGACGCTTAATGACTGAGCCACCCAGGCGCCCCGAAAACCTTTTAACTAATACATTCTGCATCCCTACTTTTCTTTAACTTTTTATTACATACTTTTGAGTCTTAGCTGTATGACTGCATCTTGTTTTTCTGCTTCTACAGAAACCTGCTTCATCTTTGTTAGGTGGTAATCTCCACGGCAAACTCTTCTCATTCCTGTCCCCAGATACCAGTAGTAGCCAAAGGTTTTGCTCTTAATTTCTTACCTTGTAGATTGGCAGGGCCATTGCCTCTAGCTCTTGCTTTTTTCTATAGATCAACAGATGAATTTTTTTTTTTTTAGAAAAAAAACCTAATATAAACCAAAGTCATGTTTTTTTAAATCTTTTGTGATTTTATTATACATATTTTTTGGAGGGTTGGATTGCTATTGTTTTAAGTGGTAAAACTGATCAACATATGATAAATTAAAATTCCATTTTGATTTAATGAAGGTAATGAAATATTAGATCATACTGAAAATTAATGTGAGAACTCTCCATGATCTGTCTGGTATGTTTTAATAGTATTGAGAAATCGAATTTGATTCAAAACTACTTATATACCAAATGTGTAATGCATGTATTTTCTTTACTGACCATATCCTATAGGAAATAAATTAAACCAAATTAATATCTAGAGATAAAATTATGCTTTACAGGTATAAGTGCCATTTAGGGATATTGGATGCAGTCAGCCTTTAAAAATGTCACCTTAGCCAAAACGATAATAATATGGTACCTTAAACAAACACAAGATGAATCAGTCAGTTCTACCCACGTTGGATTGCAGACAAATTATCTAAGCTTTCTCTCATTTCAATTTGAAACATTAAGACGGTTTCTTGCTTTGCAGATTATAGACACTGCATTTGCTGCAGGTGATCCATCTTCATTTAAAGCTGCACTCAAGTGCCTTTAGCACTTATTGGTGCTAACAAGAATGTGGGCTACCTTAATCCACTGTCAGAAGAAATCAAGGAGAGTTGGCACAGAAGCCAAAGAGAGAAAATACATAAACATAACAGAAGTTATCATGGAAATGACAAATGCAAATAATGGATAAAATTTAATCGAAATGAGCTTTCAAGTGAAATACAAATGTACCATTTTATACAGTACATTTCAGGAAGCCAGCCACACAATACTCATCATGGAAAGATCTACAGTTTTTGGGCTTTGCTATTTCCTTATCTATAATACTGGCTGTTGACTAAGAGGTCTGAGTTGTTAAACGTCAAGAGAATTGAGTATAATCTTGGCCTAAATAAATTGGGCTTATTTGAATGGGAATTATCTACTGAATTTGATGTTTATATTATACGACAGACTGGCTTTATTACCAGATCATTTTTAAAAACTGAGATAGGAAAATTTGGCAAACATAATATTCTTGATCACCTCAGAGCTCATTTTAGCACCTGCAGTCTTACTCATTTACACTGGCTTTGACCTTCAATTTACAATTCAATGAATTTATAAGTCTTTCTCTTCATCATATAATGCAGAACTGACCCTGTCCTTTATCTTCTATAAAATATATAATTGCACTCTGTGAAATGAAATTATTTTCACCTTATGATTATGGTGATGATATTCCTGATTCTAGTAAATTGCAAAATCCAGAGCAGGACATATGGGACAGGGCAAGGGTGTGATGAGCAATTCTATTGATTGGTGAAAAAAAAAATCAGCAGGAACATTTCAGATCAAGAAAAAGCATTAATTTCTCTCTACCACATGATCCCATAAACATATTTCATTTGTAAAACTGCCTTATTTACTTTATTACACTTCCATCATCCATTCTTCCTAAGCATACCCCTACTCTTGATAATTCATTTCACAACTGGAGTTTGATTTGGGGGAAAAGCAATTTATCGACTATTTTTTCTCTTATTCTACGTATGCATTTTAAAATGAATAACTTATGACTTAGAAGAATACATTAATGGGAGACAATGAATGACATGGTAAAAATATTCCCCTACATCTCCCCCTCCTTTCTTTTATGCTGCAAGTGTCAAATCAGTCCGGAAAATGTTTTATGCCTCAAAGTCTAAAGCAGTAAGTTCCTGAGTTGGAGTACTTTCTTGCCAGACTTTCATCTTTGGTGAGTATTTCCCAGTTGTTTCTGAAATGACTCCCTCTGAGGATATTGTTGAAATGTTGTGTGCACGGCTGCTTGTCGAAGCCAAGAAATGATGCAGAGCCGCTCACGTGAGCTCTTCTAATTGTTCTTGTACTAGCAACTGAGGAATTCTCACAGATGGGTTTATCATAACACTTTGTTAGCATTTTTGTATAACAACTGCCTTTTCATCTAAAGAAAACCCTGGAGGAAAATACAACATTAAGGAATAGGGTTTGAATATTAATTAACTGATGCTTCAAGTAAAAGTTTTCTTTAATATGCTCCACGTACACAGCAAACTTTGTGAAATGTAAGTTTCTTCAAGTTATGCACAGAAGTCATACTTTCTGGGTTTATAATAAATTATTTTATTTGTCTTTAATTATTTCATTTAGAAACTTTCACTTGGATATCTGCTATTCCTTAGATGATTAATTTAGGATTTTTTGCATGCTTGCTGTTGTCATTAATATTTCTAATCAGTGTCATTGGGTGAGCATTGATTAACTGCAGATATTTCAATAAAGGGTTTACAAGTTCCAGTAAGGTAAATTATTAAATTAGAACAAGGTTCTTGACTAGGACTTTGGTTTGTTAGTTTGGTTGGTTGGTTGGTTGTTGACTGGAAGTGTGGTGATTTTTTTAGCAATGAATATTATTGTTTAATTAGTCATAGAAGCTAATATTAAAGTTACTAAGGTCCTAAAGGAATGGTGTTGAATATGGGACTGTTTTTATACTTTCTTTAACAACTTTGACACATTTGTTGCTATGATTTTAAATCAAAAAGGAAATACAGAGATAGTATTGATTTGATTGGGTACATATTTTCAGAAAGGAACATTTCAAATGTCAAGTAGGTGTCCTTGAGACAGTTATCTGCAGGTCCACTATTGCCTGTTGCTTATTGAATTCTGTTTTTAAAGCTTATTCTGTGTGTGTGTATGTGTGTGTGTGTGTGTGTGTGTGTGTGTGTGTGATAGTAGCAAGAATAGCTTTAATTTAAGTTTGCATGAATCCTTTATTCTGTTTTTGTTTTCTTGAGGTCTACTAAAGTTATCTTTCTCCTATCATTCATATTGAGATGTTAATAAACGAGCAATATTCTATTTAACATGAAAAATGAACACAATAACCCATCTGATATTTCTCTAATTCATTATTTTCTCTTAATGGAAAACATGATTAATTCATTAACATATTTTCAGATAATCTTTATGGTTAATCCTATTAATTTAAAATTCATTCATATTAATGGTCTTCTTTTTACTTGTTTACTTTATGGGAAGCATTATTTTATTGTTTTTATTTGACAATACAGCTATTCAATGCACAACTTTTAAAAGTGATACATTTTCTCTTTTCATCAGTCCCTATTTGTGATGTTTATCTCTCTCATATTCAGGAATAAAGAAAGGTGTTTAAAGTAAAATAAGAAATGAATTGTTCTGAAAATGATCAGTGCTTTAATTGTGTCCAAAATCTACAGTAATCCATATTCATCAATGTGGAAATCATTAGTAAAATTGGAAACAACTGTTCTGCTGAAATTCAATACTTAAAGCAAACTATCTCTGATACAAAAAATAAAAAATGCAATGAACCAATACAAATGCAATGAACCAACAATTGCCAGCTATCCTATTACAGTGATTAGACTATTGCCAACTTTTTTTTTTTTTTTTTTAAAGATTTTATTTATTTATTTGACAGAGAGAGAGACAGCGAGAGAGGGAACACAAGCAGGGGGAGTGGGAGAGGGAGAAGCAGGCTTCCCGTGGAGCAGGGAGCCCGATGCGGGGCTTGATCCCAGGACCTGGAATCATGACCTGAGCCTAAGGCAGACGCTTAACGACTGAGCCACCCAGGCGCCCAGACTATTGCCAACTTTTAAAACATTTATAATCCAAATGCATTCATTCCAATGCAACGTGTTTCGTTTAAAGAAGCTTCTCTGATAAGTAGGATTAAAAGTATAGTTGACCCTTAACCCAGGTTTGAACTGCAAAGGTCCACTTACTCATGGGATTTTTACAGTACAGTACTGTACATGTATTTTCTCTTCCTTATGATTTTCTTAAGAGCATTTTCTTTCTCTCTTTCTTTTCTCTCACTTACATTATTGTAAGAACACAGTATATAATACGTATAACATGGAAAATAGGTGTGAATTGACTTTTTATGTTATCAGTAAGGCTTCTGGTCAACAGTAGGCTATTAGTAGTTAAGTTTTGGGAGAGTCAAAAGTTATCATGGATTTCTGAGCGTGCAGGGGGTTAGTGCCCCTAACCCTAATGTTGTTCAAAGGTCAACCATGTTTCATAGAGTAATATCAGACGGACACAACTCTCCTCAGAGGCTGGCCAGAGTGGTGGGTGAAATAGCAACCAGGGGGCACTGCAGCTTTATGAAATTACCTTCGAAGAAGGTGACAAGAATTTGTTCTGAGATTTCTTAAGAGTTTAAATATGGTTTTTAACTTCCTGTGATATAATTTTGAGTGACCTTGAAAAAAATGTTCTGTTAAGAGTTTATGCCTAAAAATTAAGTCAGACTTTTCTCAGTTGTCCCATTTTAAAATATGATTTTCATTTTAAAGACTTAGATGTATAAAAAAAGAGGATGATTTATTTTCTTTCTTATTATTAGTTAAATAGCTGATTCTGAGGAACCCTTGAGGCATTGGCAGATGAGGTTAGAATTTTAATGTTCTCTTCCATTTAATCTATTTGCAGACACATGTATTTCTATTACAAAAATCTGAGATTTAAAGTTAAAAGTTTTTTGTGGAACATTTGGTATTTTAGACATTTGATATTTCCAACACTTAATTTATTATGTTCAAAGTTATTGAAGAAAATTCAACATATTTTACTTCGTTAGTACATAGTAGAAGACATTGAATATAGACCATCTCAATATAAAGTCAGTAATGCAGACTTTCCTTTAAAATAGTTTCCTAGAATAAGCATAATTCACAACTTGCTGGAGGTACTTTGGTCAATGCTATTTGTTAATTTTTTGTTAATTGTAAACTTCATTAAATTATCAAGTTGGTGTGTGTATATGTAGTAATAAACATATTAATTTAAAATCTTGCATAAGGGAGAAGCACTCTGAGCCAACATGAGTTGCTGTTGATTTCTTTTAGTGATGAGAAATCGATGATCTCGGGGTGCCTGAGTGGCTCAGATGGTTAAGCGTCTGCCTTCGGCTCAGTCAAGTCATGATCTCAGGGTCCTGAGATCGAGCCCCGCATTGGGCTCCCTGCTTGGCAGGGAGCCTGCTTTTCCCTCTCTCTCCTCTACAGTTCCCCCTGCTTGTGCTCTCTCACTCTCTCTGTCAAATAAATAAATAAATCTTTAAAAAAAGAAAGAAAGAAAGAAAAGAAAGAAAGAAAGAAAGAAAGAAAGAAAGAAAGAAAGAAGAAAGAAAGAAAGAA